>NC_047679.1:10868111-11038111 GCF_011762505.2 Arvicanthis niloticus
GGAATACACTGGACTTCAACATCTGGACTCTACCTAGACCCACATACAAATGCAATCACACCCACAAAAGTCTTGGTCACACATTTGCAAACTCACATCATATACATGCATGCAGTTTTTAAAAAGTGTAATGTGATTTATTTTGTGTGTCTGGCTCTTTTTTTTTTCACAGTCCATGAAGACTTTTTATTTATGCTTTACATTTAAAAAAAGAATCCCAGGATTTTCCCTCTGGTATGTTTTCATCTTGCCTCTTCATGGTCCATGATGCCAGCAGAGGTTGTCAACACAATGAAACCAAACTGGCGTGATGGGAGCAGATTGTTCTGCCATTTTTCTAGGTCTTTGAGTTGAACATCAAATCTAGGGCTGATAACTCCACACTTGTTCAACCTGCCCGTGAGGTTCACGACTATCTTCCCAGCTCTGTGGTCATCAATGATCTCGATTTCACCAATGTAGCCATGCTTCAACAACACAGTTAAGTACCAAGGATGACTTTAGAACACGGCCTGATGAGGACCTGGCATTTGCCCCGCTTTTTCGGCGTTATTGATGCTCTTGAGAGCATCCGCCAGAACATTCATTCTCACCGTGGTGACGGTGAGGGAAGATGGCAGAAAGAGAGTAGGAGGGGCAAACGCACCTGTGTCTGGCTCTTTAAGAAAACTGATTGACCCTATAACCTTCAGTGCCTCTTGGAATTCTGGGAACAGGAGAGGATATAAAAGGCCACCAGAGGTTGACAGAGGGGAAGTAGGGTCCAAGTGGCAGAAGAGTATGGTCAGAAAGCAGGGTCAGAGAAGACAGTTGGTGCAGGAAGAAAGACGAGTGAGTAGATCCAGAGAAGGGAACACAACTGATGCAGAAGTGATGGAGCAGAGTGAAAAGAGGAGCCAGGTGAGCCAGGAGAAGCCATATTGTTAGGAGACAGTGGGAAGAGAATTGGGCTAAGAGAGTGAGAGGACAGTTGGTGACAAGTGAGCAGGAGAAGCTGAGCTGAGCAGAGAGGCCAGAACACTGGTTATAGTTTGGAGCTGCTAGTATTGGAAAGTGGGAGAAGGGACTGTTGTTACAGCACACTGTTGGGGAACTGAGGGAGGAGCGATTGAGAGACTTTGGAAGGGGCTGGCCTGGAAACTGGGGTGGGGGTGGGGGCTGATGTTTGTAAGAAAAGGAGACAGAAGAACCTACAGAATACCAAAAGAAAAAAGCTACAAAAAGTTATCGTGAAGAATTGCTTCTTCTTCTGCAAAAGCTGCAATAGCTCTAGTCTAGTCTAGTCTAGTCTAGTCTAGTCTAGTCTAGTCATTACTTAACATCTTTAAGGGTCATGGCACTACATGGGTTCTCTAGCTATTGGCCTTAGCAGGAAGCTTGCCTTGCAATTTGGCTAGAATCATGCTACTGTTCCATGGAACCAAGTTCCCTTCCTTAGCTGATTCTGGATTCCTTGCTTTGTCACTGGTTTGAATGGGAATGGTCCCTGTACGTTCATAGGCTGAGATGCTCCTCGACTACAAGAGAGGGATTAAGTGGTGTGACCTTGTTAGAGTAGATGTCACTGGGGGTGGACTTTAGGGTTTCAAAAATTCAAGGCAGGTTCAGTGTTCAGCAGTCTCAGTCCGTCTCTCTCCCCCTCCCCCTCCCCCTCCCCCTCTCCCTCCCTCTCCCTCCTTCTCCCTATTCCCTATTATCTCTCCCTATCCTCCTCCCTCTCCCCCTACCCCTACCCCCTCTCTTTTTCTCCTTACCTACCTCTCCCTCTCCCCCTCTCTCTACCTCCTTCTCCCTACTCCCTATTCCCTCTCCCTCTCCCTCTGCCCCTCCCTCTCCCCCTCTCCCCCTGCCACTCCCTCTCCTCTCTGCCTATGGATCAAGATGTAGAATTCTCAGGTCCTTCTCCAGCTGCTATATCTGCCTGTGTCCCACCATGCTCCCTGCCATGATGACAATGAATTAAACTTCTGAAATTGTAAGCCAGCCCCAAGTCAGTGTTTGCCTTTATAAGAGTTGCCTTGGTCACGGTGTCTCTTCACAATAGCAGAACACTAAGACAGCTAAAAGCCACTTTTATTTTTGAGCTTTATACACTTAAATTCATCTGGCCCAACTCGTTCACTGCCTAAACTTGGCTGTCCCGCATCTTGCTCTGTAGATTGACCTTGAACTCAGAGATCTGCATGCCTGTCTCCTGAGACTAAAGGCATGCACCACTGCACCTGGACTTAAGCTGTTCTTCACCTAGAACTTGCTCTGTCCCAGCCTAGCCTTGAACTCAGAGATCTGCTTGTCTTTATCCCCTGGAATTAAAAGTGTGTACCACCATGCCTGGATGTAAATTTAGCTGGGTAGGATCTTGCCTCAAAGTCCCATTCCCTTAATCTGGACAGTCTTCCTAGAACATGGGATTCAGCTCTATTCTACTTCCTGTCCCTTTAATTGAACTCTTGAACCGTATATTTTGTATCTTTCCTTTCTCAACTTGCTCCTTTTCTTTAAAATGCTCTTCCTAAGACAGAACTTTAGTAAGCACACAACAGAATTTACACCAGGCTGTTTTGAGACTTCCTGTTTCAAAGCAATTAATCTAAATCTCTTCACCTTAACTTCAGGGCAGAGTCTTCAGACAATGGCAAAAAGCAGCAACATTCTTCACCAAAATACCACAAAAACAGTCTCTAGGCCACATTCTGAAATTCTTCTCCACTGATCTGTCTTGGGTCATGTCAGCACACTTCAAATCACTCTCAGTAACAAAGTCTTCCATATTGCCACTAGGATAGCCCATTAAGCCCCACTTAAAGCATTCTACTGCTTTCCAAATCCAAACTCCCAAAATCCACATTCTTCCAGACAAAGCCATGATCAGGCATATCACAGCAATACCCAGTCCTAGGAACTTCGTTCTTAGAGTTTTACTGCTGTGAGGAGACACCATGACCAAGGCAAGTCTTATAAAGGACAACATTTAATTGGGGCTGCCTTGCAGGTTCAGAGGTTCAGTCCATTATCATCCAGGCATGGAGCATGGCAGCATGCAGGCAGGGATGGTGCAGGAGGAAGGTGAAAGGTCTACAACTTCATCTGAGGGCTGCTAGCAGAATACTGCTTTCCAGGCCACTAGGATGGGGGTCTTAAAGCCCACACCCACATGACACACCTACTCCAACAGGGCCACAGCTACTTCAACAGGGCCACACCTTCTGATAGTGCCACTCCTTGTGCCGAGAATATACACACCATCACACCCAGGTAGAGTCTCTTCTATCTTCAGGATATAATTGGTCAATACATTGTTTTCATTTGTGTCCTATAGAAGCGTTGCTAAGGGATTAAAACCAGAATCATGGGTACCTTAGAAGTGGCTACACCACAGAGGTAAATCTCCCTCACCCTCTGAAAGCATTAATTACCTAGAGATCCTTCTTAGGGAGGAGTGGGATTTCATAAGCCCCTCTCCCTAGCAACTATTAGCTTTCTACCTATGCTCAGGAATGGGAGAGAGGCTCATAAGTATTCTCCCCTCTCCGTGACAGATTATGAAGGTCCAATCTTCTGGAGGTCATAACAGCTGCTAAGACTTCAGGCATGAAAAGGCTATGTCATGTTCTAGAGGCCTGAGTCCACACCTCTCCACCCTCTCCCCTGCCTCTTACATTCTTTTTTTACTTTCTTCCATGGAGTTGCCTGGCCCATGGAGGGGATATGCATACTTGATTTATGGCTGTGAATTCTAAAGTCACATATTGTCAACACTTTGGCCAGTTAAGAATCTCTGCAGTAGCCAGGCAGTGGTGGTGCATGCCTTTAAGCCCAGCACTTGGGAGGCACAGGCAGGTGGATTTCTGAGTTCGAGGGGAGCCTGGTCTACAGAGTGAGTTCCAGGACAGCCAGGACTATACAGAGAAACTCTGTCTTGAAAAAGCAAAAAAAAAAAAAAAAACCAAACAAAAAAAAAAAAAAAAAAAAAAAAAAAAAAAACCATCTCTACAGTAACTGCTATCAGACACTTCTTTGGCAAAATTCAATAGTAGCACTAACTTATGGGCATAAAAATGAATAATTAGAAGAAATTTTGCCTTATACCCAAATTTGTCATTATACTGTACTAAGATACACAAAAGTAAACACCAAAATCAGTCCATGGGACCTTTTTCTGATTGTGTGTTGGCATTATCAATGAATTAAGAGTTTTGATCCCAGTCATAATGTTTACTGCTACTACCATCTCCTCTTGACATTTGACCCTTCTTGCCACAATTGGGATGCTGTATATTTGCTAATAACTAATGGACACTGCTAAACTTGCTAAACCTCAGGGACGATGCTAAAATGCACAAGTAGCTTCTCACTATAAGAATTATCCAGGCCACACCAGCTATAACCCAGAGCTTCAAAACTTCTGCCTTGGAAGTAGGTACATCCACATAGGTACCCTGCTAATATATAGATTTATGCAAGCTATGGATGATGTAACAGAGCAGGGAACATATAAATTTCATCTTTTAACACACACTGTAATAGCTCTATGGATTCCTTTGTTTCTTGAAATATGTCCTCTGTATTCATTATGTTCAGTCTCTCTCATTCCAAGAGACACTAAACTTGTCATTGTCAGACTACAGGGTTCTTCCTGAAGCTATTTTGCTCATCATTTGTACCTACTGGGTAAAATTGGTGAGTTGGGACCAGATTCTCTAAGAGGAGTCTCTGTGGGACAGGTCTGGTCCAGATACTCTAAGAATGAGGGGTGAAGAGCATCTGGGCGGAGCCTTTGAAGATGAGAGGAACAAAGAGCCCAATTTGCCAGGCTCTACACTTAAAACAACTCAGCATGCAGTAACTGTTCTTTGCATCTCCTTGTACCGACAGTCTCTTCAGTACTGGGAGCCATAAGCTGAGGATACAGCTCAGCACTGGGACCTGACACTCTGGTCCAAATGATGTGATAAAGAGGCTAAGTGAATTTGGACCTTCCAAGAGCAGCCCATGATAGCCAGTCCAGCAAGCACAGTACCCTTTAAGGCTGGCATCCATACACATAGTCAGTGTCTTTTCCAGGTGGATGTGTACCTACTGAGTATCCTCCAGGAAACAGAACTCAGGTGCAAGCACAGATTGAGTTCTGAATAACGTGGATACAGAACTTTCAAATGTCTCAGTTGGCACTTGGATCATATAAGTTGTATTCATTGTGTATTTGGTATTTTCATAGATAGTTATATCTAGGGATTCCTAATGTATTCAGAACAAATCATATACATTTTAATTCCTATGGGCACACATGAAGAACGTTTAAATATCCATAAATGAGTTGAGCTATGGGTCGTAGTCTTCCATTCTGTGTGAGTATAATACAAAATGGTTAAGGACATACTTTTAGAACCCTAGAACACAAAGTCCATCCCACAGACCTCTGAGCATGCTACTGCAGCTGGGAAGCATTAGTCTGCCATTATTGTCATTTGCCTTGGGAGTGATCTTCAGTACTTGACATGTGTGATTGTTCTGATGGCCATTCCGTGAGTGTTAGTGCCACAGATGACACGGTAAGGGCACTTCTAGGGAGGGACAAAAATAGCCAGGTTCCAACTTCCATTCATGGATCCCAGTTTCCCTTAAATATAACTTTTCAGCCTGCAACAGAGGACTACTAATTCTGCTTCAAAGGTAGACTATTTTCTCTTCACATTTCATCCTCAGGACTCTATTTCCTTGATGTGTTAAGGCAGCATGCAAAATAATAGGTTTATAATGACATATTCCCATATTCTTGGTTTTAATCAGTCCAAGCCCAATCGCTTTGTCCCACTCCCTATCCTCATTTTCCTAGTCTCCTTCTTTCTCCCTGATTGTCACTGTTACTACTTTCCTGGCCCCTGTATACAGAGTTACTCTTTGTACCTCTCTAAAGACTCCACTCCCCATCTGTTGGGAGTTGACCTTTAGCAGAAAGCAGCTAGAAAGCAGCTATCCACATGCTAGCCACGCCTCCAAGGCTTATGTCATATCCACCTGCCTACAAGGGGCGTGGCAAAAGTGTATAAATACCCTAGATTTCCCTTCAAATAAAGAAACTTGTTCAGAGACTTGACTTGATCAGAACGTCTGTCTTGTCTCCATTCCTTGAGTCTCTTCTCTTCATCCTCACTCTCTCTCCCTCTAGACCCTGACCCGAAGACCAGAGTGGCAGTTTGAAGCCAGGCACAGTGGAGCAGGCCATAACATAGTAACTAACCAGGCTTTTTAAATCTTTTGTGTCAAGTCAGGTAGAGCAGAGCTGGAACACCCATCTTATCATACCCTTTCTAGTTCCATGTCCCCCCCCCAACACAAACTTAAACAAGAACACAAATTTAAACATGGTTATTCATTTGAAGTTAGCCCTGGGCCATCTGTCTTTCTGCATTTGGTTTGTTTCATTGAACACATCCCTTTATCAGCACCTCTGACCCCTCTCTGCATCCTCACATAGTGCTGAGGCAGAGGTCTCTTGTCTCTTCCCTCTCCACAGTTCCATTCATCAGAGCCATATCCATAGGAAGCCACATTACCTCCATCATCCCTAGGAGAGGTACATGGGGCCTTCTGGATCCTACATACAAATGGGATATGAAATGGGCATATGCTCACCTCATAGCATCAGCCATGGAACATTAATTAAGTCTAGACCCGACTACAACCTTTCTTATACCAACACAGGTTATGTGTCCCTTGTCTGTAGTGGCCCAGAACCCTAGGTCTTATTTGTACTATCTATGTCCTTCAGATATAAGCCTTAATTCTGCTATTCCATAAGCTCTTCTGCCTTTGCTGTCATTTGGGTCTGACCTTGGACTTGGCTCTGTTAAGTATCTGCTTCATCGTCTATTCATGTTCGTATAAAATCCTAAATCCCTGTCTGTGCATCTTATCTTTCTAGAGTGGCACCTTGTCCCCAAGGCCTGTTGTAAATGTTAGTCAATCTTCACTATTGAGCCATACCCCAGGCTAAGGAGAAGTATTCTTTTAAAAAAAGAATTATTATTCATTTTAATGTATGTGAGCACACCGTTGCTGCCTTCAGACACACCAGAAGAGGACATCAGATCCCATTACAGATGGTTGTGAGCCACCCTGTGGTTGCTGGGAATTGAACTCAGGACCTCTGGAAGAGCAGTAGGTGCTTTAACTGCTGAACTATCTCTCCAGCCCCCAAGAAGTATTCTTTATTGTGAGTTTTGGTAAGTACTGCTCACAACACTTTCCCTGTGATGACTCTATTGTCTTCCTAAACTTGTCCCAGTGTTGCTCCCTAAATTCTGTTCTAGGGACCTAGGTCAATGATAAGATCACTTAGAAATGTATTCAATCACACCATGTATGGTAGTCTACTCTTGTAAGCCCAGTACTCCAGAAGCTGGAGCACAAATAGCACAATTGGGCTATTGGGTGAGTTCCAGTATCGCCTGGGATACATGATTAGAACATGTTTCAGTAAACAAAAATAAACAAAAAGAAGAAGATATTTATTATAGCCCAGGAGAGGCTATGATCCTGACTACTTGGAAGTTGACAGAGGGCAATTGCAAATTTGATGCCGGCCTGGGTGATTTAGTGAAAACTCATCTGAAAGTGACACTCAGTGTGTATGGTAATTTTGATAGTCTGAGTATCTCAGAAAACTCTAGGACATAACAGTAAAAGTTCCACTTTTGGGGCTGGAGAGATAGCTCAGCAGCTTAAGAGCACTGACTGCTCTTTCCGAGGTCCTGAGTTCAAGTCCCAGCAACCACATGGTGGCTCACAACCACCTGCAATGGGGTCTGATGCCCTCTTCTGGTGTGTCTGAAGACAGCAATGGTGAATACATAAAATGAAAGTAAATAAATAAAAAAAACAAGTAAGTTCCACTTTTCCCCATGTGTGAGGACATTTCTGAAAGTAAGCATGTTGTGGGATCTCTCGTCTAATCACCAAGTGAATCTGTTGGAGATGTCACATGGTGTTGGTAGTTATGTGGGAGGCAAGAATTTTTGAGGAATTAGCTCACTAAAACCGTGTACTTGAGTCTGTTTCTTACCTTGGACCCTTCTTATATTCTTTGTTGGCCACCCTAATCCAAGATGAAGGGAGGAACAGCCTCTCCTGTATGCTGCATGTGTAGGAAAAGCACCCATCAACTGAACCTACTGAAACCAGAAGCCCAGAGTAATCTTTCGACCTTTCCTTCTTTCAGTATTTTGTCAGCACTGAAGCAGTAACTACTAGTCAGTGCAGCTCAGTGGTAGAGCCCTTGCCTCTCCTGCAGGAGGACCTGGCTTCCATCCCTAAAATCAGACATTACAACTTACTCCCAAAAAGCTAAAATTAGAGGGTAAAAAAATAACTTTGATTTTCATAGAAGTGAGCATCTGTCTATACTGAGCCTCAGGGTCTTTGGCAGATGAAGGTCCAATGTGTTGTCAAGCAAAGCCAGATTCTCCCACATCACAGAATTTGGATTTGTCACCTGTGTGCAGACAGGGACCTACAAAACTAAAAACTGAAATGAGATGGTTGTATCTAGACACATTTCTAGTGTAGCATGGAAGGTAACAGGTGGCCCTAGTGATGACTTGCGTATGTGTGTGCAAGACACATGTTAACATGAACAAATAGATGCCTGCTTGGCGATCCTAGGCAAGGGGAGTGTACCTCAGTGCAGGGATGACTGACACATAATGCCTCGGGTAAATACAGGGCACACAAACAGCAATATGCATTAGGTATATACCTTGCTGAATGGAATATTGATAGACTTATTATATTTCCAATTCTTTGGGTTCTTTTGTGCATGTTTGCATGGATGTGGTGTGTGTGTGTGTGTGTGTGTGTGTGTGTGTGTGTGTGTGTGCCCGTGGGTGCACATACATGCATTCAATTGTGAATATCAGAGGACACTGTCAGAGAGCCAGTTCTCTCTGTCCACCATGTAGGTCTTCAGGATTGAACTCAAGTCGACTGGTGTGGCAACAGATCCTTTATCACTGAGCCATCCAGCCTGCTTGAAACCTTGGTATTCTATCAGAGTGGTGGTCACACAGTAAGACAACACTAACAGAGTGCTTAGCAGGTGCTACCCCTAGTGCTGACCAGATGCTTGCCATATGACAAGATCTATGTTTGACAAGTGTCTGGGACACAAAGAGCAATCCTAGTGGGGCTCAGCACAGTGATAATAATAATAGGAAATGTTTGGCACCAAGTCAGAAGATTCCTAACAGAGTGTTTGACACATCCTACAAAATTGCTAAGAGAACAAACACTTGACACATGCTTAACTCAGAACTCTAGTAAACTTTTATAAATAAATAAATAAATATGTATGTGTATATATAGTGCTGATATTTAGTCTTTCAAAGATTTAGCTGGGACCCGAATTCCCACTCCATCCTTCTTCCACCGTGGGCTTATTTCGACTCTCTGTGGTTGAGACTAGAAAGAGAAGGAAGAGAAATGCTAGTGAGTTGCCACCACCTACTCACCGCTCTGTTTCCTCCTGTCCCTCACAGCCTACATGCTTTCCTTCCACCCAGCCTCAGAGCCTCTGCTCCACAAGCAAACCCTCTGCTACAGCACAGGAGATGCCTCACCTTGTCTTTGAATTCTTTAGCCAGAGGAAGATATGGCCTATAATTTGAGTCTTAACCTGGTATTTAGAAGCCCATAGCATCCTGGCTAGGGAAGGTCTCCAAACTACCCACCAATGGAGTAAAGGAAGCATGACATATTACTTCTGGTTCAGTGTTGCACCCCAAAAGACTAGAAGTGGATGATTGGATAGGGTCCAATATAATATGGGAGATATGTGTGTGTTCTGGGCATTACGAGATGTGTCAGAGGACCGCTTACAGATTCAATAATCATCATCATCTTCTTCAGGATCACTAATCTCTGCATATCTCACTCTCTTCTTCCTCTCTCGAAGCCGGTATTTCCAGGGATTTATGTAAACGGTACCCGATTCTGAAATGTGGAGAAGTTGGTACGTGAGAGCTAGGTCACATAGGCTCTTTTCTCATCAGAAAAGAACAGGGCTTGTCCATCCAAAGAGCCCATGGGCCTTTACATCTGCTGGCTCACAGAGATTGAGATGTCAGCCATACAGCAGTACAGACCAAAGGCCAGTTTGGGTTATCCACCCAGTGTACTGTCTGGTCGCCATCCCCTGATATAGATTTCCTATTTCATCCTCCATTAGGAGGAGGACCCAGTGACCATTCACTTATATTGTATGGATTTCAGAGTTAACTCTGGAAACCCCCAGTCCATAAAAAGTCAGGTGCCTCTAAGGGTTCCTCTGGCTGGGGGCTGTGAGGCAGACAGTTCTCAGGTATAGATATGTCCTAAAGTTGATCATAGTAGAAGGGGTACACCATGAAAGCCCTGTCGTTTCTAGTGAGACAAGTGCATGGGCCCTTCAGAGAGCAGAAGCCAGCTGGCGATCCCTACGTGGAGAGTGAGTGTCAGGATGAAAGAATGTGCAGACTCTGAGAGAATACTAAGAGAAGCATCACCTGGGCTTCAGAAACGAAAGAAGACATGACTGCACTTCAGTAGTTTCAGTACATATGAGTGAGCCAGTGGAACTGCTCTTTGGCCAATAATTTAGCACAGTTGTGGCAATGCTCATTACTAGTGCTCTAATTATTAAAATGCTCTAATTGAGGACACACAGGTCTGGTACTGCAAGTTCCACTAAGAACTTGTGGTGGCACAGTCCCCACAGGGAAACTATGATTTTGCTAAATGAATGTAGTATAAACTGCCTTCTAAATTCATATGTCTCTACCCATAGGTAAGTGAGCTCTCAGACAGCATCAGAGAAGTTGTTTTGTACAGTGAGTGGTGGCTGATGCAGAAACTCCCATCTGGTTAGACTGCACAAAGTAAGTGTCTATGGATTGTCCAGATAAACATCAAACAAAGTCATACACCTTCCTCCCAAGCTCAAGTTCCATCGCAGAAGGTGGCATGGATGGAGAGATTTTTGAGAGGCAGAAGACATTAGGACCAGAGCAATGTAATGTTTGAGGGACATGACACGGTTGTTAAACTCATGAACACACAGTAGGCGTCTTTGCTCCCATGAGACCTGCACAAGATCAAGCCTGCCAGCACTCTAGCATGGAGTGAGTAGGAGCGTCTATGCTGTCAGCCTCTGTGAGTAGCTCTTAACAATGGGTGGCTTTTATGGGGGGAGAGTCAGTTTTCTTTAAGAGTATGGCCCTTGGTAGGTCAACCGTACTCTAGTGGATGGTTCTACATCCCACAGTATGTAGAGAGCAGAAATTGGGCTTGGGTTTGTTTTTTTTTAATAAAAAAGTATGGATGTTGGGAGAAAAACAACTAGGAAAGATGTTTTACATTCATTAGATGAAAGGGTGGGGTATGTATGAATATGATTAAAATACATTATATAAAAGCCTCAAAGAATTAAATAAATACCACATTGAAAAACAATACATTATGTTAAGGAGTAAGAATCAGATTGCAGCCAACCTGTTAAGTAGAAACCATGCTTTCCAGAGGTAAGTTCTTCTCTGATGTCATGAATACAAATTGTCACTGACACCAGCTTTAAAAGAGAATCAGAGATAAGGCATTTTGGCAAATAGTAATCGACAGGGGGCATTTCTGCTACTTGATTTAGGGTGTTCTAATTTGCTCGATAATATTGAGGACAGGACCTGGCTAATAAATAAAAACATCACACACCGAAATTAATCAGACCCAAAGATTCAATGACTTTCCATATAGTTAGAATTGGCATTTGAAACAGCATGTGAAGTTTCACATTAAAATTTGCACTTTAAGTATAAAATATACATTTATGTACTTATCCTCCACCAAACAGAAAACTATCCTCAACAATGTGGACATGAACTGAGGGACAAACGGGGTGCACTCCGACAGAAAGAGGTGATACTCGCCTTTATCCGTTTTCTCTGTGTCACACCACAAGCTCTGTCAGAGGATTCATCTACAGACAGTGACAAATAAGAAAGTTTTGTTTGTTAGTAAATATTGCAAAGGCTCAGAATCCTGCTGATTTAGGGAAGGCCAGAGTGGAGAGTGAGCCCACTCATGGAGGAGGGGCTGGTGGAGCATGGCTCTCTTTCACCTGACTAATGACAGGTGTCCTTCTAGAAGTCTCCTTCTTTTGTGAGGAGGGGGGTTAGAGACAGGGCTTCTCTGTGTAGTCCTGGCTGTCCTGGACTCACTCTGTAGACCAGGCTGGCCTCGAACTCAGAAATCCACCTGCCTCTGCCACCCAAGTGCTGGGATTAGAGGCATGCACCACCACTGCTCGGCTGGAAGTCTCCTTCTGATTGTTTAGGAGGTGTCAGCTAAGCCTCATCACTGTCTCTCACCCTGTCCCAGTACATTTTTTATGCCTCATAGTAGTAAATTGATTTCAGGAAAATGTTGAACTGTCTAAGTTTTCCGATATAGAATAATGAAAAAAATTGACTTAACACATGAAATGGTTCGAACAGTTCAGTGTTCCCTGTGTGAGGAAGGATAGGTTATTGGGCTCAGTGCTTTTGGGGGCTACCTAGCATGATAATTCTTCTTTATTCCCAAATACTGTGCATAAATTTCAGACCCAGAGCTTAGATCAAGTAAAATGCTTGGAGGAGCTTGTCCAACCTGACTGACTTGCCTGAGGACTCTCAAGCCAGTGGAACACAGGACATTCTGTCTTTGAAGGTGTTACACACTGGCCATTTACTTACTATCCAGAATAATGTAGACAATAAGGTTTTAGGATTTTATATGACAGGATCTTCTACATAACCCTCAGAATGTTCTCCGCACAGCCCTGATTTGAAGAAGAGCAGAGCTGCCTGTGACCTTCCCAGGCATCTTGACTGAGAAGGGTCTTTCACAGCCCTCCCTAACCACTCACCTTCACTATCAGGAATTTCAACACATTCGACCAGGGGTCGCTTGGCCTGCTCCTTGCAGCGCATGAAAACTGGTTGGTTCACTGTGACCCCTAAAAGGAAGCAAAGTGCTTGTTGTTTAATAGGCAGCACAAAGAGGGGAAATGCCTGCTAGGGTCTGGGGTACAGCACAGATCTTAAGGCCCACAAGAGGCCTGAGCCCTATTGCCTATGGTCTATGCTGTCAGCCGTGCACAGGGTAGGAAAAAGCAGCAAGTTTGGCAGCCCCTTGACATTTGCCATAAAGAAAGGGATCATGGGAGAGGGCCCTGCTGTGTGTCAACAAGAAGATATGGCATAACGAACAAACTGGAGACCCCCAGGCTGCTCTGAGCCCAGATTTCCTGTTACCTAGGCCCATCATTCGGTCATAGTTTCTTTTCATATACACGTAGGCACTTTTCTGCCATTTGGTCAGCTTTCCCCACTCTTCATCTGAAAAGTATGCAGAAATATCCTGGATGGCCTAGAAAAGAAGAAAACGTAAACTCTGGCAACTGCTCTGCTAGATGTGTATGCCATTCCTCCCAGAATGCCCTCTGTCTTGGAGGACCTTAGTGGTCCACCCAGAGAATCAAGATAATCAAGCCTGGGAAACGTGAGGCTCGAGCGAGAGATGTGAGTAACAGCCTTTTCCCCAGCCACTAGAAATGACCAGGGCTGCTCATTTGTGCTCCTCATAGCATTTGTGCATGGAGAGAAATCCTGAGACTTAGGAGGCCCAGTGGAGACTGTAGTCCTTGTCTCAAGTGCCTCTGATTTCCACCTTCTGATAAGTCATTCTACAATGGTCCTTGGTCACTCAGCTGCTTCTGTCCACCCACGACCTGGAGACCTCCTCACCTTGCGTATATTCTTTGGTTCATAAAACACATCCACAGGGATCTTGGCACAGGAACTCACTGTTTTCCTGTCAGTGGGACCCTTGTGATTTTGAAAAGACATCATCTTGTCTTCTTCAGGCTCAAGACAAAACGTCCTGTGTAGGAAGGAGTTGCAAATAGATAGTAACAGTCAGTGCCTGAAATCTTCTTCTGCTCCTTTTCACCCCAAAATTATCTTTATTAAGTCTATGGGAGAGTTAGTGGTTAGGAACCAGTTGGGGTCTAGGAACATATATGAAGGTATCTTGAGTCTTTGAGAGTGGGTCAAGCTTCTGTCCTGATTAGTTGCCCTGAAATGTTCATTGAGATTATCAGAAAAGAGAAAGCTATTGAATTAGGCAAGCACATGTTCTCACTCATGCGAGGAAAGTGAAAACTGATTCCCTAGAAGATAAGAATGAAACAGTTGTCACTGGAAGATGGGTGGTGAGGAGTTCAGAAGAAGAAGGTACACCAAGCACCAAATGCAGGCAGAGAGGAAGCATAGCTGCTAGTGTTTTACAGTGCCCTTTAGTTTGTAGCTACAGATTGTACAGTCTGTAAGGGAGGAAAAGAAGCCAGAGTTCCCTTCTTGTGCCTGTAACGCAGGGCAGTTGGGAGACTGAGGTAGAAGGGTCGTCGTATGTTCAATGCCTGTCTGAGTCAACTATGAAGTGAGATCTAGGCCAGTCTGAGCAATATACAACTAAATCCTGTCTCAAAGATTCTATCGGGGCTTAAGTTGTAGCTTAGTACTAGGGTTCTTACCTTCCATGTGAGAGGCTCTTGCATTAACCCCCTAGTTTTACCAGAAACATAGTAGGAGAGGTCATAAAGCTTCACTCACATGGAAATGAATTCGTAAGGACAGAGAAATATGAATGAACCATATTTGATGAGCACACACAGGTGTATCTTGAAGCATCATACTTCTCTTATATGTCACCTCCCATGCTCTTTTCCTATAGTCTCTTCCAGCTCTGGGTAGGTTCCTTAACATTGCCAGAGTCTTCCCTTCATTAGTAAGCAAATGCTTTAACCTTTCATTTAACTAAAAAGTAATAGACACTGAGAGGCTTCACCCTGCAGCTGATGGAAACAGATGCAGAGACCCACAGCCAAGCATTGGGCAGAGCTTAGGGAGTCCTGCAGAAGAGGAGTGGAGGACTGTAGGAGCCAGAGGGATCAAGGACACTAGAAGAAAACTTAAGAATCAAATGACTTTGGCCCATGGGGGTTCATGGAGACTGAACCACCAACCAGGGAGCATGTATAGGACTGAGTTAGGCCCTCTAGACGTGTAACAGCTGAGCTTGGACTTCATGTAAGACTCCTAACAGCTGGAGCAGGGGCTGTCTCTGATTCTGTTACCTGCCTTTGGGACCCTTTCCTCCTAGGTTACCTCTAGCCTCAAGAGAGGATGCTCCTAGTCCTACTGCAACTTGATATGCCAAGGCTGGTTGTATCCATGGGAGGCCTCCCCTTTTCTGAAGAGGAACAGAGGAGGAGTGGATGTGTGGAAAAGGAAGGTGGGGGCAGAACGTGGGGCAGAATGGGGAGAGGGGACTGCAGTTGGGGGTTAAAGTAAATAAGTAAGAAAATAAAAAGATTTAAAAATAATAGACAAACGTTTTAATACAAAGACATTTCTGGGCACCTGCTGAAACATAAATACATATGTCTACATCATTACCTACTGTAAATTTTTCCCTTTGAAACAGGATATGACTGGGTTGCTAAGGTAACACAGAAGCCCTAGGCCCAAATACTTTCCCTGTACCTGCCTCTTAAGGAAGTTAGAGCACCGTTTTGTGGTACAGTGATACATCATCATGTGTAGATATGTTGTGGTGTGTCCAGTGGACATTGGTGAGAGTGCTGTTGTGGTGTGTTCAGTGGAAATTGGTAAGAGGGTTGCCACAGGTTTACTAGTCTCCCCAAAGGATGGGTTCCAGGGATCTAGGAAATGGATATGTGGCTATGCTGTGCTGAAGTTCACGTGTTAAGTAGAGAGAGTATGAATTGCTGGGCTATTACTGTGCTAATTTAGAAATTCCTGCTGAGAAAAAGACCTAGCCTCTCCACATCTTCAGGACCGACTATCACACAAAGTCAAAGAATTTGGCACGTCTCAAGATACACTTATCATTAGTCCTCAAACTGAAGTCCTCAGAAAATGTTTAGTGAGTGGACTTTGAGGTATCTCTGGGACCCTGAAGATTGTATCTCCATCCAAGAGGAGGTTGGAAAGTAGCCCCCCTGACAGAGACTATTTGGTGTCACTAAGGATGGAGGAACTCTCAAGGCATATAGGTAGATTCAAAGTTCGTGAAGCTAAGGCTTACACCACTTCCCTCAGAAATAGTGACACACTGGTCTGGCAGACATCAAATGGTTATAGTTTCTAGGCTCCTTAAGTAATTGTCCAGTGACAGTTTAGCTCAAAGAACAGACCTATGGGTTGAGGAATGCTGGAGACACAAGAAACGCACAAGTTGGTCTTTACAGGCTAACTTTCCTCTCTGTTCACATTTAGTTTATTGGGACATCCCCAAGAAAGAACCTACCTCAGACAGGAAGAGACAAAGGACTGTTTCTCCAAGAAGAGACCCAAATAAGTACCTTGACTCAGCTGTTGCTAGAGACTCAACAACCAGAGCAGCCAATGCCCAGTGAAGTGGGCGGGGTAAGTGAGTAAGAGTGGAATGTTGGCTCCCAGGGTTCCAGGAAGGAAGTACATCACAAAGGGGATGTACCAAATGTTCCCCCACCCCCTCAAAAATAGTATCATCCATCTCCCTAGCATTGGCTACTCCTAGATCTGTTTAGCTGTTGAAATGTGCATTCCTCTAAATGCCTAGGCCTTCCCTTACCCTCTACTGTGCAGTTGTTTATCTTAAAAAATGGCTACCCACTTCAAACCTTTCTCCTCTTGTCTTCCTTAGTCATTCTAACTTGGGATATCTTTACAATAAACTCATAAAGTTTAAATTATTTATTAAAGGAAAGTATTAGAGCTGAAATTATTCCTATATGTTCTACAGACATAGATCCAAGAGCGTGTTTTCTATTAATACTCTTAGGAATAATAGCCAAACCGTCTACCTGTGATTAGAGTTTACAGGTGCTCTTTAAAGGGGTAACAGGTGCTTCTGTTAGGAAGGCTTCTCTACTCAAATAGTTTGTGCCTCCATGGGCCCCTTAATACTCTCTAGACTTTGCATTCTGTGGACTGCTCTGTCAATAATGCCCTGCACAGAGTGACTGAGACTTTTCTTCTGGCAAAGAAATGGTCCATGGACTTTGGGGCCAGCATTAAGACTTTCACTGCATATTCTCCTTATCTTTTCTTCTTAATCATTTATAAAAATTAATTTTTAGTCATTTTACAAAGGAATGGCTTCCCCCACAGCCCACAACCAGCATTATCCTAAATGGAGAAGAATGTGAAGCAATCCCTCTAAAAACACAAGTCAGGGCTATCCACTGTCCCCACTCCTTTACCCTAGAGTCCTTATAACAATAACTGCAGACAAAGCTACTTCATTTTAATCAACAGATCAATCAATTAATAAAATACTATAATGTTAAGCAAATATGCACCAAACTCTGGTGCACCCAATTTTATAAAAGCATATTAAAGGAATTAAAACCCCAGATTGACACAGACGTAATAATAGGAGGCAATTTCAGCACTCCAGTTTCTTCTGTAGATGGGACATCTGGATCAAAAATAAATTAATAAACAGAAACTTCAGAATTAAATGACCTCTTGTATCAAATGGACCTAAGAGATATCTACAGAGTAGTAAACCCAAACGCCGAGAATACACAAATATGCATTCTACTCAGCAGCACAATGGGGCTTCTCCACAGTGGAGCCCATGCTGCAACACAAGCCTTAATAAATACAGAAAAACTGAAGTAATTCCATGTATCCTGCCCAGCCAGTGTGCCATACCCTTAAAATCAACAGTAAACAAATCTCTACTAAGTATATACACTCATGGAGATTAACAATTCATTATTGAATAATGAATGGGTCAAATAAGAAATTTAATATTTCTGGAACTAAATAAAACAAGCAGAGCACAACAAAACATTTGGGAAACAGTAAAAGCATTTTTGAAGAGATTTATTTATTTCATGTATGTGAGTACACTGCAGCTGTCTTCGGACACACCAGAAGAGGGCACCAGATCCCATTACAGACGGTTGTGAGCCACCATGTGGTTGCTGGGAATTGAACTCAGGACCTCTGGAAGAGCAGTCAGTGCTCCTTTTTTTTAAAGATTAATTTATTTGTTTGACATGAGTACACTGCAGCTGTCTTCAAACACAGCAGAAGAGGGCATCAGATACCATTACAGATGGTTGTGAGCTACTATGTAGTTGCTGGGAACTGAACTCAGGACCTCTGGAAGAACAGTCAGTGCTCTTAACCACTGAGCCATCTCTCCAGACCCACAGTAAAAGCATTTTTAAGAGGGAAGTTATAGCCCTAAGTGTCTGCATTTTAAAAAAAGAGTGCAAACAAATTACCTATTATGCAACACAAGAATTTGAAATAAACGAAAACTAGCCAAATTCAAATTCAGTAGATAGTAGAAATAATAATTTTTTTAAAAATCAGGTGAAGGATTGGAGAGACGTTTCAGTGGTGAAGAGCACTGACTGACTGACTGCTCTTCCACGGGTCTTGAGTTCAAGTTCCATCACCCACATGGTGGTTCACAACCATCTGTAATAGGATCTGATTCCCTCTTCTGGTGTGTCTGAAGACAGAGCACTCATGTATATGAAAAAAATGAGCTGGGCAGTGGTGGCGCATGCCTTTAATCCCAGCACTTGGGAGGCAGAGGCAAGCAGATTTCTGAGTTCGAGGCCAGCCTGGTCTACAGAGTGAGTTGCAGGACAGCCAGAGATACACAGAGAAACCCTGTCTCAAATAAATAAATAAATAAATAAATAAATAAATAAATAAATATTTTTTTATAAAAATCAGGTGATACTGTCTGGCACAGGAAAGGAAGCCAACTATCCAGGCCTAGTGAGGTCATGGATCTGAGGAGAACCTATATTGCAACTTTATTAAGTCAGCATGAAACCTACCTATATTTTTTCATTAATTTATTTATTCTCTTTACATCCAGATTCTGCCCCTGTCCTCATGGTCCTCCCCCTCATACAGTCCTTTCTTCCAACCCATTCCCCTTCTCCTTTGAGAGGGAGGATCCCCCTCAGTATCCCCCAACCCTGGCACATCAAGTCTCTGCAGAGCTAGGCACAAGCTTTCCCAATGAGGCTAGACAAGGCAACCCTGTTGTGGAACAGATTCCACAGACAGGCAGTAGATTTAGGGACAGTCCCTGCTCCAGTTGTTAGGGGACCCATATGAAGACCAAGCTGCACATGTGCTACATATGAGCACAGAGGCCTAGGTCCAGCCCGTGTATGTTCTTTGGTTGGAGGTTCAGTCCCTGGGATCCCCAAGGATCCAGGTTAGTTGCCTCTGTTGGTCTACCTGTGGAGTTCCTATCCCCTTCAGGGTCTTCAATCCTTCCCCTACCTCCCTACCTCTTCCATAAGAGTCCCCGACCTCCATCCAGTGTTTGGCTGGATGTCTCTACATGTTACAGTCAGCTGCTGGATGGAACCTCTCAGAAAACTGTTGTGCTATGTTCCTGTCTGCAAGCATAACAGAGTATCATTAATGGTGTCAGGGATTGGTGCTTGCCCACGGGATGGGTCTCAAGTTGGGCTGATAATTGGTTGGCCTCAGTCTCTGCTCCATCTTTGTCCCTGCATTTCTTGTAGACAGGACAAATTTTGGGTTGAAAGTTTTGTTGGTGGGTTGGTGTCCTTATCCCTCCACTAGGGGTCCTGCCTGGCTACAGGAAGTGGCCACTTCAGATTCTATATCCCCACTGCTAGAAGTCTCAACTAAGGTTACCCCCATAAGATTCCTGGGATCCTCCTCCATCCTAGGTCTCTTGTAAGTCTTAGAAGAGATCCCCCCATCCCCCTACCCTTGCCAGCTGCCAATTTCCATGCATACTCCTGGCCCTCTAGCCCTCTCTCCTGTCTCTCCCCACGTCTGATCTTGACCCCCCCTTTCCCCTCCCCATCCCTTCTGCCTCCCAGTTCCCTCCTTCCATTTGCCTCCTATGACTATTTTATTCCCTTTTCTATGTGAGGTTCAAGTGTCCTCACTTGGCCCTTCCTTCTTGTTTAGCTTCTTGAGGTCTGTGGAGCGTAACGTGGGTTTCCTGTATTTTATGGGTAATATCCACTTATAAGTGAGTACATAGCATGTATGTCCTCTTGTGTCTGGATTACCTCACTCAAGATGATATTTTCTTTTTTAAATTAATTATTTTATTTATTTACCCTGAATGTTTCTCCCCTCCCAGTCCACCCTTCCCCTCCCTTCTACTCTTCCCTCTCCTCCCCCCTCCATTCTCCTTCCCTGGGGCATCATATCTCTACAGGATTAGGTGCATCCTCTCCCACTGAGGCCAGACAAGGCAATCCTCTGCTACATATATGGGGGTGAGGGGGCTTGGACCAGCCCATGTGTGCTCTTTGGTTGGTGGTTCAGTCTCTGGGAACTCTGAGGGGTCCAGGTTAGTTAACAGTGTTGTTCTTCCTATGGGGTTGCCATCCCCTTCAGCTCCTTCAGTCCTTCCCCTAACTCTTCCATAGGGGTCCTTGACTTCAGTCCAATGCTTAGCTGTGTTTATCTACATCTGTCTCAGTCAGCTGCTAGTAGAGCCTCTCAGAGGACAGCCATGCTAGACTCCTGTCTGCAAGCACAACATGGCATCAGTAGTAGTCAGTGTTTGGTGATTACCCATGGGATGGATCCAAGTTGGGCCAGTCACTGAGCAACCTTTCCCTCCGTTTCTTCTCCATTTTTGTTCCTTCATTTCTTTTAGGCAGGAACAATTCTGGGTAAAAAAAAAAAAAAGTGAAAGTGGGTTAGTGACCCCATCCCTCCACTGGGGGCCCTGTCTACCTACTGGAGGTGGTCTTGTCAGATTCCATCTCCCCAGAGTTAGGCATTTTGGCTAAGATCCCCACATTGAGTCCTGAGTGCCTCTCACATCCCAGGTCGCTGGGACTTTCTAGAGGTGCCACCATCCCCACCCCCAGCAGTAGCATATTTCCATTCTCCTGGCTCTCTGGGCCTATCTTCCACCCCACCATATCTGATCCTGCCCCCCCTTTTCCCTCCTCTGCCCCTCTCCCTCCTAGGTCCCTCCCACTCTCTGCCTTTAGTGATTATTTTGTTCCATCTTCTAAGTGGGATTGAAGCATCCTCACTTGGTCCTTCCATCTTATTAATCTTCTTAATGTCAGTGGGTTGTGTCATGGGTATTCTGTATTTTTGGCTAATATCCACTTACTAGTGAGTATGTAGCATGCATGTCCTTTTGGGTCTGGGTTACCTCATTTGGGATGATATTTTCTAGTGCCATCCATCTGCCTGCAAATTCATGGTGTCTTTGTTTTTAATAGCTGAATAGTATTCAATTGTGTAAATGAACCACATTTTCTGTATCCATTCTTTGGCTGAGGGACATCTGGTTTGTTTCCAGTTTCTGGCTATTACAAACAATGCTGCTATGAACATAGTGGAGCTTGTGTCCTTCTGGTATGGTATGGCATCTTTTGGGTGTATGCCCAGGAGCTGTAATGCTGGGTCATCAGGTAGAACTATTTCCAAATTTCTGAGAAACCACCAGATTTATTTCCAGAATGTTTACACAAACTAATTACATTCTGACAGGTGTAAGATGGAGTCATTAGGTGTGTCCTCTTGATTTTTTCCTTTAAGATAGTGTGTGACACTTCTTTAATCTGTGATCCCTTCTTCTCAGCTTCCAGATCACGTCAGTGTACAGGTCTGTGGAGCCATGCCTACCTTCTCTCCTATTTTATTACATAATTCATCATAACTTTTTATAAACTGCAGACACTGAAAATGTACTGCAGAATATTGTTACTTGGGACAGAGAGAGAGATGGCTCAGCCAGAAAGACTCTTCACATAGCAAGCCTGACCATCTGAGTTGGGTCCTTTGAACCCATATAAAGATGGAAAGAGAGAAACAGCTACACAAATTTATTGTCTGGCATGCACATAGTGGCACATGCACATACATAAGCACATCAGAAACACATGTAGTGGTAGTCATTAATAATAATAAGTGATTTTAAGACCCACTAGAACTTCGGCCCCTTCTCCAACTGTATTTGGTACTTATCATCATCCTACCTACTTCTGATGGACTCCTCATTGCCAAGCTTCTAGTGACATTAGTCACTAGGTAAGTCACTGATAAGATTCTTATCTTCTATAGAAGGAAAGTTTTTGCCTTCCACATATGGATGAGAACATTGTGGTTTCTGCCTTCCTGTGCCTGCTGTATCCAACAAACATCTGACCCCTCATCACTATAAAGGATATCCTTTTCAGTCAAGATGCCTGAGGAGGTTAAAGGCAGCTCCTTTCTTCTTCACATCAGGGCCAAGTGAACAGGATTTCATTCAGAAAATATCTGGAAGGCATTTCACATAATATTCTACTACAATAATAAAGAATGCATATTATTATAGATAACAAGATACTGGCAAACATAGATACTACCTTCAGTTTGAGTGTGCACTGTCCTGTATCTCATGCTACATACAGTGACATTTCATCCTCTATACTCACATGCAGACAGTGATTTTCCATGTTTTATAGAGATAACAGGGGGAGAGGGAGGGAGAGGGAGAGTTGTGCAGGTGTTGTCTTCAGCAGTAGGGTCTTGCTGTCAGTTTAGAATGCAGTCTATACTCTTAGCAACCAGCTGAGCTGTTTGGGGATTCCCATAAGACCCCTTTGGCCAACAACAGAATTAGATCTAACCCAATCCTGGTACCAGAAGCTTCATTTGATAGCAAGAGATGGCCAGTTGCCACTCTGTCTTTTCTATTATAAGGATACCACTCAAATGCCCCTTCATTTTAGTTGCCTTTCCCTGTATTCCCTCACACAACCTTTTATCCCCTCTCCCTTCCCTCTTGACTCTTCCCTGCTAGCTCTGTACATCTATCAGTAATTATTTATTCTGTCCCTCTTTCCTAATGAGATGCAGCTGTCCCCTCTGGTCGCTTATACTACACCTACCCTCTGTGTTCTTGGATATCACTAATTTCACAGCTAATACACACATGCAAGTGAATATATAGCATATCTGTCTTTCTGGATCTGGAAGACCTCACTCATATATTCCTAAGTTCCGTCCATTTGCCTGCAAATTACATGATGTCATTTTCTAAGAGCTGAGTAATTCCCCATTGTGTTAATGTACCATATTTCCTTTATCCATTCTTCTGTTGAAGGACATCTGGTTTGTTTTCAAGTTCTGGCTATTATGAATAGCAATTAACACAGTTGAGTAAGTGTCCTTATGGTAGGATGGAGCATCCTTTGGGTATATACCCCAGAGTGATACACCTGGATTTTGAGGTAGATCGGCTCCCACCTTTCTGAGGTACTGTCACCCTGATTTCCATAGTGGCTGTACAAGTTTGCACTCCCACCAGCAATGGATAAGTCGTCCTCTTTATTCCATGAGCTGTTGTTTGTTTTGTTAATCTTAGCCATTCTGACTGGTGTAAGATGGAACCTCATAGTTTGGATCTGCATTTTCCTGATGGCTAAAGATGTTGAAGATTTCTTTAAGTGTTTCTCAGCCATGTGAGTTTTATCTACTGAGAGTTCTGTTTAGATCTGTATCCCATTTTTAATTGGACTATTTGGTTTTCTGATTGCAAGTTTCTTGAATTCCTTATATATTTTGGATATTAGCCCTCTATCATATGTGGAGTGGATGAAGATCTTTTCCCATTCTCTGGGCTTCCACTTTGTCTGAATGACTGTGTCCTTTGCCATAGAGAATCTCTCAGCTTCCTTGGGTCCCACTTATTAATTGTTGATCTTAAAGCCTGTGGTGTTCTGTTCAGAAAGTCTTCTCCTGTGACACTGAGTTCAAGGGTATTCCCCACTCTTTCTTCTATCAGTGTATCTGGTTTTATGTTGAGGTCTTTGATCATTTGGAGTTGAGTTTTCTGCAGGGTGATAGACGTGGTCTATTTGGATTCTTCTGCATGCAGACATCCAGTTTGCAGTTTGACACCACCACTTGTTGAAGATGCTATCTTTCCAGTGTTTAATTTTGGCCTCTCTCAAAAATCAGATGTCCATAGGTATGTGGCTTAATGTCTAGGTCTTCAATTCAGTTTCATTTATCAACCCGTTTGGTTTTTTATGCCAGAGCCATGCTCTTTTGATTACTATTCCTTTATAGCACACCTTGAAATTGGAAATCATGAGACCTCCGGAAGTTCTTAGGTTGTTCAGGATTGTTTTAGCTATGCTGTGTTTTTTGCGTCTCCCTGTGAACCTGAAGATTGTCCTTCCAATATCTATAAAGAATTGTGTTACAATTTTAATGGGTATCTCATTGAATCTGTAGATTGCTTTCAATAGGATGGTCATTTTCACTATGTAAATCTTACCACTTAATGACCATGGAATATCTTTCCATGCTCTGATATCTTCTTTAATCTTTCTTCAATGGCTTGATGTTTTTATCATCCAAGTCTTTCACTTGCTTGGTTAGAATTACCCCCACAATGTATTCTTTGAGGATATTGTGAAAGGCATTGTTTCCGTGATTTCTTTTTCAATCCTTTTGTCATTTGTGTATATAGGAGGGCTACTGATGTTTGTGGGTAAGTCAGATACTTTGCTGAATATGTTGATGTGCTGTAGGAGTTTCCTGATAGAATTTTTAGGGTCACTTATGTATACTATCATATCATCTGCAAATACAGATACTTTGACTTCTTCCTTTCCGGCTTATTTTCCCTCGATCTCCTTCAGTTGTCTTCTTATTGGTGTAGCTAAGGCTTCAAGTACTATACTGAACAAGCATGGAGAGAGTGGACAACCTTGTCTTGTTTCTGACCTTAGTGGAATTGCTTTGAGTTTAAACTGCTTTTATTATGTTGAGGTATGCTCCTTGTATACCATAATAAAAGTCTCCAGTACTTTTATTATTAAATGGTGTGGATTCTGTCAGAGATCTTTTCTACATCAAATGTAGTTTTTACCTTTCAGTTTGTTCATATGGTGGATTACATTTATCTATTTATGTATGTTTAACTATGCTTACATTTCTAAGATGAAGCCTACCTGATCATGGTCCTTGATCTTTTTGATGTGTTCTTAGATTTGATTACAAGTATCTTATTGTGTATTTTTGCCTGTCTATTTTTATGAGGGAAATTAGTCTGTAATTCTCTTCTGTTGTGAGTTTTTATGTACTTTGGGTATCAGAGTAACTGTGGTCATAGTTCTGTGGATTTCCTTTGTTCTGTTGTTATATCTCCCTTTCATTTCTATTTATTTGAATATTCCCTCCCCACCTTTTAATTAATTTGTAAAAGGGTTTGTCCTTTTATAACTTTCCAATGAACTACCTCTTTGTTTCATGGATTCTTTGTGTTGTTTTATTTCTGTCCTATCAGTTTCATCCCTGTATTAGTTAGGGTATTACTGCTGTGAATAGACACCATGACCAAAGCAACTCTTATGAGGACAACATTTAATTGGGGCTGGCTTACAGGTCAGAGGTTCCATCCATTATCATCCAGGTGGGAGCATGGCTGCGTCCAAGGCAGGTTTTTCAAGACAGGGTTTCTCTGTGTAGCCCTGGCTGTCCTGGAACTCACTCTGTAGACCAGGCTGGCCTCGAACTCAGAAATCCACCTGCCTCTGCCTCCCAAGTGCTGGGACTAAAGGTGTGCACCACCATGGTCCGGAGAGCTGAGAGTTCTAAGTCTTCATCTAAAGGCTAACAGAATACTCACTTCCTGGAAGCTAAGACTACAGTACTAAAGCCCACACCCACAGTGACACAGCTACTCCAACAAGTCCACACCATCTAATAATGCCAACCCCTGGGCCAAGCATATGCAAACCATCACAAGCACTGAGTTTGATTATTTCTTGCCATGTACTCCTTCGGGTGCAATTTTCTCTTTTTGTTCTAGACTTTTCAGTTGTGCATTTAAGTTCCTAGTATGAGATCTCTCCATGCTTTTTACATAAACATTTAATGCTATGAACTTCCCCTTTAGAACTGCCTTCATTGTATCCCATAAGTTTGGGTATGTTGTGTATTCACTTTCTTTTTTTTAAGGTTTATTTACTTATTTTACGTACACTGTTGCTGTCTTCAGGCACATCAAAAGAGGGCATCAGACCCCATTACAAATGACTGTGAGCCACCATGTGGTTGCTAGGAATTGGTCTCAGGATTTCTGGAAGAGCAGCCAGTGCTGTTAACCGCTGAGCCATCTCTCCAGCTCGTGTATTCATTGTCAATCAGTTCTGGAAAGTCTTTAATTTCTTGAATACTTGATCACCAGGGAGTGGCACTATATGAGAAAGATTAGGAAGTATGACCTTGTTTAGGAAAGTGTGCTACTGGGAGTCGGCTTTCAGAGGTCAGATGCCCACACCACACCCACTATCTTGCTCTTTGCTGTCTTTGTCTTAGTTACTGTTCAATTACTATGAAGAGACACTGTGACCAAGACAACACTTACAAAACTCAGGCAGCCTGTGGATCAGGCTAGAACACTCTCAGCTACTGCTTTAGCAATACACCTTCCCACAGTGGTAATGGACTAACCCTCTCAATTGGCCTCCAATTAAATGCTGTCTTTTATAAGTGGTGCCTTGGTCATGGTGTGTCTTATAGTAATAGAACAGTAACTAAACCAAAGACAAAAACACGGCCACCAAATTTTTTGTCTCTGAGTAAAGTTGACTTCGTTGTGAAAAAAAAGGTAAAAATAATTTTGTATTGTTTTCCAAGGCAAGGAGTACTTAGGAATGCACAGGAAAACAATATTTTGAGAACCTGGAGTCTAGCTCTCTTTCCCAGCCAAGACTGTGTTCCTGGAGAACATCCATGCATATTGTGCCCCCTGCTGGACACGTTCTTATTTGCAGTCACCTCACAACCAGCACAGAAAGGCTCTGGACAATGCAGAGAACAAGGTCAGGGACTCATGTCTGCCCTCTAGGTGCTGAATAGAACCAGGCAGAACCTGCAGAGGTGCCCCTGAGACAAACTGAACCCAGCTACTTGGAACCACTTGGCACCTGCACTTTAGCCTCCAGAGACACCACCACACGAGAGTTTCAGTCCTCTGAAACATCACCATCTTTTGGAACAATGAAACTGTCCCTGGAGGATAAAGACTCCAGCAATCACCCACAACAGCCCTGCTGAGGGCCCAGCTGCCTGAGTCCCCTGTGTTCTCTGTCTGCTGTGGCTCCCACAGCTGCCTCAGCTGCCCAGACAAATTAACAAACTGTTTAGAATGGTGATCTGACTGGAGAATCTGGGAGGGGAGGCCAGATGGAGGAAGTGGGAGAAGGAAGATAAAAAAGAGGGGAGTAGAAGACACCCTGCTGGTCCCCTCCCTGAAGCCCTGAAGGCTCTTTGCCACCTCTTCAGAGGAGGGTTACAATACATCCCTTCATCCAGATCCCTCCCAGGGGTACCTGGCAGCCTGGATCTTAGCTGATTCTAGAAGTAGTCAAGTTGACAACCAAGACTAGCCACCACAGAACCAGTAGCCAATACTAAACTCCTATTTCTAGTTTGCAACCTGAAAGAATTCTCCTTCATTGCACATTTAATTTGCTCCTCTTAGTGTCTTTATTACTTACATTTTTTGACAAAAGACTCCTTTTACCAAACTTGAATCGGTTCTTTCTCATGCCCCAATCTTACACTCTCATTATCTTGTGACTCTCCAGTTTTGAACCTACATATGTGTTGGGTAGGTGTGGTAGCCTGACTGTAATCCCAGTCCTCCAAACAGACACAAAGAACTGCAATATCGACATCTAGGTAACTAGCCAAGTCAGTGAGTTCTGGCTTCAGTTGTAGAGGACTCAGAATATGAGATAGAAAGAGACCAAGGAATACACTGGACTTCAACATCTGGACTCTACCTAGACCCACATACAAATGCAATCACACCCACAAAAGTCTTGGTCACACATTTGCAAACTCACATCATATACATGCATGCAGTTTTTAAAAAGTGTAATGTGATTTATTTTGTGTGTCTGGCTCTTTTTTTTTTCCACAGTCCATGAAGGCTTTTTATTTATGCTTTACATTTAAAAAAAAGAATCCCAGGATTTTCCCTCCGGTATGTTTTCGTCTTGCCTCTTCATGGTCCATGATGCCAGCAGAGGTTGTCAACACAATGAAACCAAACTGGCGTGATGGGAGCAGATTGTTCTGCCATTTTTCTAGGTCTTTGAGTTGAACATCAAATCTAGGGCTGATAACTCCACACTTGTTCAACCTGCCCGTGAGGTTCACAACTATCTTCCCAGCTCAGTGGTCATCAATGATCTCGAATTCACCAATGTAACCATGCTTCATCATCACAGTTAAGAACCGAAGGATGACTTTAGAACACGGCCTGATGAGGACCTGGCATTTGCCCCGCTTTTCGGCGTTATTGATGCTCTTGAGAGCATCCGCCAGAACATCCATTCTCACCGTGGTGACGGTGAGGGAAGATGGCAGAAAGAGAGTAGGAGGGGCAAACGCACCTGTGTCTGGCTCTTTAAGAAAACTGCTTGACCCTATAACCTTCAGTGCCTCTTGGAATTCTGGGAACAGGAGAGGATATAAAAGGCCACCAGAGGTTGACAGAGGGGAAGTAGGGTCCAAGTGGCAGAAGAGTATGGTCAGAAAGCAGGGTCAGAGAAGACAGTTGGTGCAGGAAGAAAGAAGAGTGAGTAGATCCAGAGAAGGGAACACAACTGATGCAGAAGAGATGGAGCAGAGTGAAAAGAGGAGCCAGGTGAGCCAGGAGAAGCCATATTGTTAGGAGACAGTGGGAAGAGAATTGGGCTAAGAGAGTGAGAGGACAGTTGGTGACAAGTGAGCAGGAGAAGCTGAGCTGAGCAGAGAGGCCAGAACACTGGTTATAGTTTGGAGCAGCTACTATTGGAAAAGTGGGAGAAGGGACTGTTGTTACAGCACACTGTTGGGGAACTGAGGGAGGAGCGATTGAGAGACTTTGGAAGGGGCTGGCCTGGAAACTGGGGTGGGGGTGGGGACTGATGTTTGTAAGAAAAGGAGACAGAAGAACCTACAGAATACCAAAAGAAAAAAGCTACAAAAAGTTATCATGAAGAATTCCTTCTTCTTCTGCAAAAGCTGCAATAGCTCTAGTCTAGTCTAGTCTAGTCTAGTCTAGTCTAGACATTACTTAACATCTTTAAGGGTCATGGCACTACATGGGTTCTCTAGCTATTGGCCTTAGCAGGAAGCTTGCCTTGCAATTTGGCTAGAATCATGCTACTGTTCCATGGAACCAAGTTCCCTTCCTTAGCTGATTCTGGATTCCTTGCTTTGTCACTGGTTTGAATGGGAATGGTCCCTGTACGTTCATAGGCTGAGATGCTCCTCGACTACATGAGAGGGATTAACTGGTGTGACCTTGTTAGAGTAGATGTCACTGGGGGTGGACTTTAGGGTTTCAAAAATTCAAGGCAGGTTCAGTGTTCAGCAGTCTCAGTCCAGCTCTCTCCCCCTCCCCCTCCCCCTCCCCCTCTCCCTCCCTCTCCCTCCTTCTCCCTATTCCCTATTATCTCTCCCTATCCTCCTCCCTCTCCCCCTACCCCTACCCCCTCTCTTTTTCTCCTTACCTACCTCTCCCTCTCCCCCTCTCTCTACCTCCTTCTCCCTACTCCCTATTCCCTCTCCCTCTCCCCCTGCCCCTCCCCCTCCCCCTCTCCCCCTGCCACTCCCTCTCCTCTCTGCCTATGGATCAAGATGTAGAATTCTCAGGTCCTTCTCCAGCTGCTATATCTGCCTGTGTCCCACCATGCTCCCTGCCATGATGACAATGAATTAAACTTCTGAAATTGTATGCCAGCCCCAAGTCAGTGTTTGCCTTTATAAGAGTTGCCTTGGTCACGGTGTCTCTTCACAATAGCAGAACACTAAGACAGCTAAAAGCCACTTTTATTTTTCAGTTTTGTACACTTAAATTCATCTGGCCCAACTCCTTCACTGCCTAAGCTTGGCTGTCCTGCATCTTGCTCTGTAGATTGACCTTGAACTCAGAGATCTGCATGCCTGTCTCCTGAGACTAAAGGCATGCACCACTGCACCTGGACTTAAGCTTTTCTTCACCTAGAACTTGCTCTGTCCCAGCCTATTCTTGAACTCAGAGATCTGCTTGTCTTTATCCCCTGGGATTAAAAGTGTGTACCACCATGCCTGGATGTAAATTTAGCTGGGTAGGATCTTGCCTCAAAGTCCCATTCCCTTAATCTGACATCTCCTAGAACATGGGATTCAGCTCTATTCTACTTCCTGTCCCTTTAATTGAACTCTTGAACCGTATATTTTGTATCTTTCCTTTCTCAACTTGCTCCTTTTCTTTAAAATGCTCTTCCTAAGACAGAACTTTAGTAAGCACACAACAGAATTTACACCAGGCTGTTTTGAGACTTCCTGTTTCAAAGCAATTAATCTAAATCTCTTCACCTTAACTTCAGGGCAGAGTCTTCGGACAATGGCAAAAAGCAGCAACATTCTTCACCAAAATACCACAAAAACAGTCTCTAGGCCACATTCTGAAATTCTTCTCCACTGATCTGTCTTGGGTCATGTCAGCACACTTCAAATCACTCTCAGTAACAAAGTCTTCCATATTGCCACTAGGATAGCCCATTAAGCCCCACTTAAAGCATTCTACTGCTTTCCAAATCCAAAGTCCCAAAATCCACATTCTTCCAGACAAAGCCATGATCAGGCATATCACAGCAATACCCCAGTCCTAGGAACTTCGTTCTTAGAGTTTTACTGCTGTGAGGAGACACCATGACCAAGGCAAGTCTTATAAAGGACAACATTTAATTGGGGCTGCCTTGCAGGTTCAGAGGTTCAGTCCATTATCATCCAGGCAGGAGCATGGCAGCATGCAGGCAGGGATGGTGCAGGAGGAGGTGAAAGGTCTACAACTTTATCTGAGGGCTGCTAGCAGAATACTGCTTTCCAGGCCACTAGGATGGGGGTCTTAAAGCCCACACCCACACACCTACTCCAACAGGGCCACAGCTACTTCAACAGGGCCACACCTTCTGATAGTGCCACTCCTTGTGCCGAGAATATACACACCATCACACCCAGGTAGAGTCTCTTCTATCTTCAGGATATAATTGGTCAATACATTGTTTTCATTTGTGTCCTATAGAAGCGTTGCTAAGGGATTAAAACCAGAATCATGGGTACCTTAGAAGTGGCTACACCACAGAGGTAAATCTCCCTCACCCTCTGAAAGCATTAATTACCTAGAGATCCTTCTTAGGGAGGAGTGGGATTTCATAAGCCCCTCTCCCTAGCAACTATTAGCTTTCTACCTATGCTCAGGAATGGGAGAGAGGCTCATAAGTATTCTCCCCTCTCCGTGACAGATTATGAAGGTCCAATCTTCTGGAGGTCATAACAGCTGCTAAGACTTCAGGCATGAAAAGGCTATGTCATGTTCTAGAGGCCTGAGTCCACACCTCTCCACCCTCTCCCCTGCCTCTTACATTCTTTTTTTACTTTCTTCCATGGAGTTGCCTGGCCCATGGAGGGGATATGCATACTTGATTTATGGCTGTGAATTCTAAAATCACATATTGTCAACACTTTGGCCAGTTAAGAATCTCTGCAGTAGCCAGGCAGTGGTGGTGCATGCCTTTAAGCCCAGCACTTGGGAGGCACAGGCAGGTGGATTTCTGAGTTCGAGGGGAGCCTGGTCTACAGAGTGAATTCCAGGACAGCCAGGACTATACAGAGAAACTCTGTCTTGAAAAACCAAAAAAAAAAAAAAAACCATCTCTACAGTAACTGCTATCAGACACTTCTTTGGCAAAATTCAATTGCAGCACTAACTTATGGGCATAAAAATCAATAATTAGAAGAAATTTGGCCTTATACCCAAATTTGTCATTATACTGTACTAGGATACACAAAAGTAAACACCAAAATCAGTCCATGGGACCTTTTCCTGATTGTGTGTTGGCATTACAATGAATTAAGAGTTTTGATCCCAGTCATAATGTTTACTGCTACCACCATCTCCTCTTGACATTTGACCCTTCTTGCCACAATTGGGATGCTGTATATTTGCTAATAACTAATGGACACTGCTAAACTTGCTAAACCTCAGGGAAGATGATAAAATGCACAAATAGCTTCTCACTAAAAGAATTATCCAGGCCACACCAGCTATAACCCAGAGCTTCAAACATTCTGCCTTGGAAGTAGGTACATCCACATAGGTACCCTGCTAATATATAGATTTATGCAAGCTATGGATGATGTAACAGAGCAGGGAACATATAAATTTCATCTTTTGACACACACTGTAATAGCTCTATGGATTCCTTTGTTTCTTGAAATATGTCCTCTGTATTCATTATGTTCAGTCTCTCTCATTCCAAGAGACACTAAACTTGTCATTGTCAGACTACAGGGTTCTTCCTGAAGCTATTTTGCTCATCATTTGTACCTACTGGGTAAAATTGGTGAGTTGGGACCAGATTCTCTAAGAGGAGTCTCTGTGGGACAGGTCTGGTCCAGATACTCTAAGAATGAGGGGTGAAGAGCATCTGGGCGGAGGCTTTGAAGATGAGAGGAACAAAGAGCCCAATTTGCCAGGCTCTACACTTAAAACAACTCAGCATGCAGTAACTGTTCTTTGCATCTCCTTGTACCGACAGTCTCTTCAGTACTGGGAGCCATAAGCTGAGGATACAGCTCAGCACTGGGACCTGACACTCTGGTCCAAATGATGTGATAAAGAGGCTAAGTGAATTTGGACCTTCCAAGAGCAGCCCATGATAGCCAGTCCAGCAAGCACAGTACCCTTTAAGGCTGGCATCCATACAAATAGTCAGTGTCTTTTCCAGGTGGGTGTGTACCTACTGAGTATCCTCCAGGAAACAGAACTCAGGTGCAAGCACAGATTGAATTCTGAATAACGTGGATACAGAACTTCCAAATGCCTCAGTTGACACTTGGATCATATAAGTTGTATTCATTGTGTATTTGGTATTTTCATGAATAGTTATTATCTAGGGATTCCTAATGTATTCAGAACAAATCATATACATTTTAATTCCTATGGGCACACATGAAGAACGTTTAAATATCCATGTATGAGTTGAGCTATGGGTCGTAGTCTTCCATTCTGTGTGAGTATAATACAAAATGGTTAAGGACATATTTTTAGAACCCTAGAACACAAAGTCCATCCCACAGACCTCTGAGCATGCTACTGCAGCTGGGAAGCATTAGTCTGCCATTATTGTCATTTGCCTTGGGAGTGATCTTCAGTACTTGACATGTGTGATTGTTCTGATGGCCATTCCGTGAGTGTTAGTGCCACAGATGACACGGTAAGGGCACTTCTAGGGAGGGACAAAAATAGCCAGGTTCCAACTTCCATTCATGGATGCCAGTTTCCCTTAAATATAACTTTTCAGCCTGCAACAGAGGACTACTAATTCTGCTTCAAAGGTAGACTATTTTCTCTTCACATTTCATCCTCAGGACTCTATTTCCTTGATGTGTTAAGGCAGCATGCAAAATAATGGGTTTCATAATGACATATTCCCATATTCTTGGTTTTAATCAGTCCAAGTTCCAATCGCTTTGTCCCACTCCCTATCCTCATTTTCCTAGTCCCCTTCTCTCTCCCTGATTGTCCCTGTTACTACTTTCCTGGCCCCTGTATACAGAGTTACTTTTTGTACCTCTCTAAGGACTCAACTCCCCATCTGTTGGGAGCTGACCTTTAGCAGAAAGGGGCTAGAAAGCAGCTATCCACATGCTAGCCACGCCTCCAAGGCTTATGTCATATCCACCCGCCTACAAGGGGCGTGGCAAAAGTGTATAAATACCCTAGATTTCCCTTCAAATAAAGAAACTTGTTCAGAGACTTGATCAGAACGTCTGTCTTGTCTCCATTCCTTGAGTCTCTTCTCTTCATCCTCACTCTCTCTCCCTCTAGACCCTGACCCGAAGACCAGAGTGGCAGTTTGAAGCCAGGCACAGTGGAGCAGGCCATAACATAGTAACTAACCAGGCTTTTTAAACCTTTTGTCTTAAGCCAGGTAGAGCAGAGCTGGAACACCCATCTTATGATACCCTTTCTAGTTCCATGTCCCCCCCCCCAACACAAACTTAAACAAGAACACAAATTTAAACATGGTTATTCATTTGAAGTTATCCCTGGGCCATCTGTCTTTCTGCATTTGGTTTGTTTCATTGAACACATCCCTTTATCAGCACCTCTGACCCCTCTCTGCATCCTCACATAGTGCTGAGGCAGAGGTCTCTTGTCTCTTCCCTCTCCACAGTTCCATTCATCAGAGCCATATCCATAGGAAGCCACATTACCTCCATCATCCCTAGGAGAGGTACATGGGGCCTTATGGCTCCTACATACAAATGGGATATGAAATGGGCATATGCTCACCTCATAGCATCAGCCATGGAACATTAATTAAGTCTAGACCCGACTACAACCTTTCTTATACCAACACAGGTTATGTGTCCCTTGTCTGTAGTGGCCCAGAACCCTAGGTCTTATTTGTACTATCTATGTCCTTCAGATATAAGCCTTAATTCTGCTATTCCATAAGCTCTTCTGCCTTTGCTGTCATTTGGGTCTGACCTTGGACTTGGCTCTGTTAAGTATCTGCTTCATCTTCTATTCATGTTCGTATAAAATCCTAAATCCCTGTCCGTGCATCTTATCTTTCTAGAGTGGCACCTTGTCCCCGAGGCCTGTTGTAAATGTTAGTCAATCTTCACTATTGAGCCATACCCCAGGCTAAGGAGAAGTATTCTTTTAAAAAAAAGAATTATTATTCATTTTAATGTATGTGAGCACACCGTCACTGCCTTCAGATACACCAGAAGAGGGGCTGCCTTCAGATACACCAGAAGAGGGCATCAGATCCCATTACAGATGGTTGTGAGCCACCCTGTGGTTGCTGGGAATTGAACTCAGGACCTCTGGAAGAGCAGTCTGAGCTTTAACTGATGAACTATCTCTCCAGCCCCCGAGAACTATTCTTTATTGTGAGTATTGGTAAGTACTGCTCACAACACTTTCCCTGTGATGACTCTATTGTCTTCCTAAACTTGTCCCTGTGTTGCTCCCTAAATTCTGTTCTAGGGACCTAGGTCAATGATAAGATCACTTAGAAATGTATTCAATCACACCATGTATGGTAGTCTACTCTTGTAAGCCCAGTACTCCAGAAGCTGGAGCACAAATAGCACAATTGGGCTATTGGGTGAGTTCCAGTATCGCCTGGGATACATGATTAGAACATGTTTCAGTAAACAAAAATAAACAAAAAGAAGAAGATATTTATTATAGCCCAGGAGAGGCTATGATCCTGACTACTTGGAAGTTGACAGAGGGCAATTGCAAATTTGATGCCGGCCTGGGTGATTTAGTGAAAACTCATCTGAAAGTGACACTCAGTGTGTATGGTAATTTTGATAGTCTGAGTATCTCAGAAAACTCTAGGACATAACAGTAAAAGTTCCACTTTTGGGGCTGGAGAGATAGCTCAGCAGCTTAAGAGCACTGACTGCTCTTTCCGAGGTCCTGAGTTCAAGTCCCAGCAACCACATGGTGGCTCACAACCACCTGCAATGGGGTCTGATGCCCTCTTCTGGTGTGTCTGAAGACAGCAATGGTGAATACATAAAATGAAAGTAAATAAAAAAAACAAGTAAGTTCCACTTTTCCCCATGTGTGAGGACATTTCTGAAAGTAAGCATGTTGTGGGATCTCTCATCTAATCACCAAGTGAATCTGTTGGAGATGTCACATGGTGTTGGTAGTTATGTGGGAGGCAAGAATTTTTGAGGAATTAGCTCACTAAAACCGTGTACTTGAGTCTGTTTCTTACCTTGGACCCTTCTTATATTCTTTGTTGGCCACCCTAATCCAAGATGAAGGGAGGAACACCCTCTCCTGTATGCTGCATGTGTAGGAAAAGCACCCATCAACTGAACCTACAGAAACCGGAAGCCCAGAGTAATCTTTCGACCTTTCCTTCTTTCAGTATTTTGTCAGCACTGAAGCAGTAACTACTAGTCAGTGCAGCTCAGTGGTAGAGCCCTTGCCTCTCCTGCAGGAGGACCTGGCTTCCATTCCTAAAATCAGACATTACAACTTACTCCCAAAAAGCTAAAATTAGAGGGTAAAAAAATAACTTTGATTTTCAGAGAAGTGAATATCTGTCTATACTGAGCCTCAGGGTCTTTGGCAGATGAAGGTCCAATGTGTTGTCAAGCAAAGCCAGATTCTCCCACATCACAGAATTTGGATTTGTCACCTGTGTGCAGACAGGGACCTACAAAACTAAAAACTGAAATGAGATGGTTGTATCTAGACACATTTCTAGTGTAGCATGGAAGGTAACAGGTGGCCCTAGTGATGACTTGTGTATGTGTGTGCAAGACACATGTTAACATGAACAAATAGATGCCTGCTTGGCGATCCTAGGCAAGGGGAGTGTGCTTCAGTGCAGGGATGACTGACACATAATGCCTCGGGTAAATACAGGGCACACAAACAGCAATATGCATTAGGTATATACCTTGCTGAATGGAATATTGATAGACCTATTATATTTCCAATTCTTTGGGTTCTTTTGTGCATGTTTGCATGGATGTGGTGTGTGTGTGTGTGTGTGTGTGTGTGTGTGTGTGTGTGTGTGTGTGCCCGTGCGCATACATGCATTCAATTGTGAATATCAGAGGACACTGTCAGAGAGCCAGTTCTCTCTGTCCACCATGTAGGTCTTCAGGATTGAACTCAAGTCGACTGGTGTGGCAACAGATCCTTTATCACTGAGCCATCCAGCCTGCTTGAAACCTTGGTATTCTATCAGAGTGGTGGTCACACAGTAAGACAACACTAACAGAGTGCTTAGCAGGTGCTACCCCTAGTGCTGACCAGATGCTTGCCATATGACAAGATCTATGTTTGACAAGTGTCTGGGACACAAAGAGCAATCCTAGTGGGGCTCAGCACAGTGACAATAATAATAGGAAATGTTTGGCACCAAGTCAGAAGATTCCTAACAGAGTGTTTGACACATCCTACAAAATTGCTAAGAGAACAAACACTTGACACATGCTTAACTCAGAACTCTAGTAAACTTTTATAAATAAATAAATAAATATGTATGTGTATATATAGTGCTGATATTTAGTCTTTCAAAGATTTAGCTGGGACCCGAATTCCCACTCCATCCTTCTTCCACCGTGGGCTTATTTCGACTCTCTGTGGTTGAGACTAGAAAGAGAAGGAAGAGAAATGCTAGTGAGTTGCCACCACCTACTCACCGCTGTTTCCTCCTGTCCCTCACAGCCTACATGCTTTCCTTCCACCCAGCTTCAGAGCCTCTGCTCCACAAGCAAACCCTCTGCTACAGCACAGGAGATGCCTCACCTTGTCTTTGAATTCTTTAGCCAGAGGAAGATATGGCCTATAATTTGAGTGTTAACCTGGTATTTAGAAGCCCATAGCATCCTGGCTAGGGAAGGTCTCCAAACTACCCACCAATGGAGTAAAGGAAGCATGACATATTACTTCTGGTTCAGTGTTGCACCCCCAAAAGACTAGAAGTGGATGATTGGATAGGGTCCAATATAATATGGGAGATATGTGTGTGTGTTCTGGGCATTACAAGATGTGTCAGAGGACCGCTTACAGATTCAATAATCGTCATCATCTTCTTCAGGATCACTAATCTCTGCATATCTCACTCTCTTCTTCCTCTCTCGAAGCCGGTATTTCCAGGGATTTATGTAAACGGTACCCGATTCTGAAATGTGGAGAAGTTGGTACGTGAGAGCTAGGTCACATAGGCTCTTTTCTCATCAGAAAAGAACAGGACTTGTCCATCCAAAGAGCCCATGGGCCTTTACATCTGCTGGCTCACAGAGATTGAGATGTCAGCCATACAGCAGTACAGACCAGAGGCCAGTTTGGGTTATCCACCCAGTGTACTGTCTGGTCCCCATCCCCTGATATAGATTTCCTATTTCATCCTCCATTAGGAGGAGGACCCAGTGACCATTCACTTATATTGTATGGATTTCAGAGTTAACTCTGGAAACCCCCAGTCCATTAAAAAGTCAGGTGCCTCTAAGGGTTCCTCTGGCTGGGGGCTGTGAGGCAGACAGTTCTCAGGTATAGATATGTCCTAAAGTTGATCATAGTAGAAGGGGTACACCATGAAAGCCCTGTCGTTTCTAGTGAGACAAGTGCATGGGCCCTTCAGAGAGCAGAAGCCAGCTGGCGATCCCTACGTGGAGAGTGAGTGTCAGGATGAAAGAATGTGCAGACTCTGAGAGAATACTAACAGAAGCATCACCTGGGCTTCAGAAACGAAAGAAGACATGACTGCACTTCAGTAGTTTCAGTACATATGAGTGAGCCAGTGGAACTGCTCTTTGGCCAATAATTTAGCGCAGTTGTGGCAATGCTCATTACTAGTGTTCTAATTATTAAAATGCTCTAATTGAGGACACACAGGTCTGGTACTGCAAGTCCCACTAAGAACTTGTGGTGGCACAGTCCCCACAGGGAAACTATGATTTTGCTAAATGAATGTAGTATAAACTGCCTTCTAAATTCATATGTCTCTACCCATAGGTAAGTGAGCTCTCAGACAGCATCAGAGAAGTTGTTTTGTACAGTGAGTGGTGGCTGATGCAGAAACTCCCATCTGGTTAGACTGCACAAAGTAAGTGTCTATGGATTGTCCAGATAAACATCAAACAAAGTCATACACCTTCCTCCCAAGCTCAAGTTCCATCGCAGAAGGTGGGATCGATCGAGAGATTTTAAGAGGCAGAAGACATTAGGACCAGAGCAATGTAGTGTTTGAGGGACATGACACGGTTGATAAACTCATGAACACACAGTAGGCGTCTTTGCTCCCATGAGACCTGCACAAGGTCAAGCCTGCCAGCACTCTAGCATGGAGTGAGTAGGAGCGTCTATGCTGTCAGCCTCTGTGAGTAGCTCTTAACAATGGGTGGCTTTTATGGGGGGAGAGTCAGTTTTCTTTAAGAGTATGGCCCTTGGTAGGTCAACCATACTCTAGTGGGTGGTTCTACATCCCACAGTATGTAGATAGCACAAATTGGGCTTGGGTTTTTTTTTTTTTTAATAAAAAAGTATGGATGTTGGGAGAAAAACAACTAGGAAAGATGTTTTACATTCATTAGATGAAAGGGTGGGGTATGTGTGAATATGATTAAAATACATTACATAAAAACCTTAAAGAATTAAATAAATACCACATTGAAAAACAATAAATTATGTTAAGGAGTAGGAATCAGATTGCAGCCAACCTGTTAAGTGGAAACCATGCTTTCCAGAGGCAAGTTCTTCTCTGATGTCATGAATACAAATTGTCACTGACACCAGCTTTAAAAGAGAATCAGAGATAAGGCATTTTGACAAACAGTAATCGACAGGGGGCATTTCTGCTACTTGATTTAGGGTGTTCTAATTTGCTCGATAATATTGAGGACAGGACCTGGCAAATAAATAAAAACATCACACACCGAAATTAATCAGACCCAAAGATTCAATGACTTTCCATATAGTTAGAATTGGCATTTGAAACAGCATGTGAAGTTTCACATTAAAATTTGCACTTTAAGTATAAAATATATATTTATGTACTTATCCTCCACCAAACAGAAAACTATGCTCAACAATGTGGACATGAACTGAGGGACAAACGGGGTGCACTCCGACAGAAAGAGGTGATACTCGCCTTTATCCGTTTTCTCTGTGTCACGCCACAAGCTCTGTCAGAGGATTCATCTACAGACAGTGACAAATAAGAACGTTTTGTTTGTTAGTAAATATTGCAAAGGCTCAGAATCCTGCTGATTTAGGGAAGGACAGAGTGGAGAGTGAGCCCACTCATGGAGGAGGGGCTGGTGGAGCATGGCTCTCTTTCACCTGACTAATGACAGGTGTCCTTCTAGAAGTCTCCTTCTTTTGTGAGGAGGGGGGGTTAGAGACAGTGTTTCTCTGTGTAGTCTTAGCTGTCCTGGAACTCACTCTGTAGACCAGGCTAGCCTCGAACTCAGAAATCCACCTGCCTCTGCCTCCCAAGTGCTGGGATTAGAGGCATGCACCACCACTGCTCGGCTGGAAGTCTCCTTCTGATTGTTTAGGAGGTGTCAGCTAAGCCTCATCACTGTCTCTCACCCTGTCCCAGTACATTTTTTATGCCTCATAGTAGTAAATTGATTTCAGGAAAATGTTGAACTGTGTAAGTTTTCCGATATAGAATAATGAAAAAAATTGACTGAACACATGAAATGGTTCGAACAGTTCAGTGTTCCCTGTGTGAGGAAGGATAGGTTATTGGGCTCAGTGCTTTTGGGGGCTACCTAGCATGATAATTCTTCTTTATTCCCAAATACTGTGCATAAATTTCAGACCCAGAGCTTAGATTAAGTAAAATGCTTGGAGGAGCTTGTCCAACCTGACTGACTTGCCTCACAAGCCAGTAGGACACAGGATATTCTGTCTTTGAAGGCGTTACACACTGGCCATTTACTTACTATCCAGAATAATGTAGACAATAAGGTTTTAGGATTTCATATGACAGGATCTTCTACATAACCCTTAGAATGTTCTCCGCACAGCCCTGATTTGAAGAAGGGCAGAGCTGCCTGTGACCTTCCCAGGCATCTTGACTGAGAAGGGTCTTTCACAGCCCTCCCTAACCACTCACCTTCACTATCAGGAATTTCAACACATTCGACCAGGGGTCGCTTGGCCTGCTCCTTGCAGCGCATGAAAACTGGTTGGTTCACTGTGACCCCTAAAAGGAAGCAAAGTGCTTGTTGTTTAATAGGCAGCACAAAGAGGGGAAATGCCTGCTAGGGTCTGGGGTACAGCACAGATCTTAAGGCCCACAAGAGGCCTGAGCCCTATTGCCTATGGTCTATGCTGTCAGCTGTGCACAGGGTAGGAAAAAGCAGCAAGTTTGGCAGCCCCTTGACATTTGCCATAAAGAAAGGGATCATGGGAGAGGGCCCTGCTGTGTGTCAACAAGAAGATATGGCATAACGAACAAACTGGAGACCCCCAGGCTGCTCTGAGCCCAGATTTCCTGTTACCTAGGCCCATCATTCGGTCGTAGTTTCTTTTCATATACACGTAGGCACTTTTCTGCCATTTGGTCAGCTTTCCCCACTCTTCATCTGAAAAGTATGCAGAAATATCCTGGATGGCCTAGAAAAGAAGAAAACGTAAACTCTGGCAACTGCTCTGCTAGATGTGTGTGCCATTCCTCCCAGAATGCCCTCTGTCTTGGAGGACCTTAGTGGTCCACCCAGAGAATCAAGATAATCAAGCCTGGGAAACGTGAGGCTCGAGCGAGAGATGTGAGTAACAGCCTTTTCCCCAGCCACTAGAGATGCCCAGGGCTGCTCATTTGTGCTCCTCATAGCATTTGTGCATGGAGAGAAATCCTGAGACTTAGGAGGCCCAGTGGAGACTGTAGTCCTTGTCTCAAGTGCCTCTGATTTCCACCTTCTGATAAGTCATTCTACAATGGTCCTTGGTCACTCAGCTGCTTCTGTCCACCCACGACCTGGAGACCTCCTCACCTTGCGTATATTCTTTGGTTCATAAAACACATCCACAGGGATCTTGGCACAGGAACTCGCTGTTTTCCTGTCAGTGGGACCCTTGTGATTTTGAAAAGACATCATCTTGTCTTCTTCAGGCTCAAGACAAAACGTCCTGTGAAGAAAGGAGTTGCAAATAGATAGTAACAGTCAGTGCCTGAAATCTTCTTCTGCTCCTTTTCACCCCAAAATTATTTTTATTAAGTCTATGGGAGAGTTAGTGGTTAGGAACCAGTTGGGGTCTAGGAACATATATGAAGGTATCTTGAGTCTTTGAGAGTGGATCAAGCTTCTGTCCTGATTAGTTGCCCTGAAATGTTCATTGAGATTATGAGAAAAGAGAAAGCTATTGAATTAGGCAAGCACATGTTCTCACTCATGCGAGGAAAGTGAAAACTGATTCCCTAGAAGATAAGAAAGAAACAGTTGTCACTGGAAGATGGGTGGTGAGGAGTTCAGAAGAAGAAGGTACACCAAGCACCAAATGCAGGCAGAGAGGAAGCATAGCTGCTAGTGTTTTACAGTGCCCTTTAGTTTGTAGCTACAGATTGTACAGTCTGTAAGGGAGGAAAAGAAGCCAGAGTTCCCTTCTTGTGCCTGTAAGGCAGGGCAGTTGGGAGACCGAGGTAGAAGGGTCGTCGTATGTTCAATGCCTGTCTGAGTCAACTATGAAGTGAGATCTAGGCCAGTCTGAGCAATATACAACTAAATCCTGTCTCAAAGATTCTATCGGGGCTTAAGTTGTAGCTTAGTACTAGGCTTCTTACCTTCCATGTGAGAGGCTCTTGCATTAACCCCCTAGTTTTACCAGAAACATAGTAGGAGAGGTCATAAAGCTTCACTCACATGGAAATGAATTCGTAAGGACAGAGAAATATGAATGAACCATATTTGATGAGCACACACAGGTGTATCTTGAAGCATCATACTTCTCTTATATGTCACCTCCCATGCTCTTTTCCTATAGTCTCTTCCAGCTCTGGGTAGGTTCCTTAACATTGCCAGAGTCTTCCCTTCATTAGTAAGCAAATGCTTTAACCTTTCATTTAACTAAAAAGTAATAGACACTGAGAGGCTTCACCCTGCAGCTGATGGAAACAGATGCAGAGACCCACAGCCAAGCATTGGGCAGAGCTTAGGGAGTCCTGCAGAAGAGGAGTGGAGGACTGTAGGAGCCAGAGGGATCAAGGACACTAGAAGAAAACTTAAGAATCAAATGACTTTGGCCCATGGGGGTTCATGGAGACTGAACCACCAACCAGGGAGCATGTGTAGGACTGAGTTAGGCCCTCTACACGTGTAACAGCTGAGCTTGGACTTCATGTAAGACTCCTAACAGCTGGAGCAGGGGCTGTCTCTGATTCAGTTACCTGCCTTTGGGACCCTTTCCTCCTAGGTTACCTCTAGCCTCAAGAGAGGATGCTCCTAGTCCTACTGCAACTTGATATGCCAAGGCTGGTTGTATCCATGGGAGGCCTCCCCTTTTCTGAAGAGGAACAGAGGAGGAGTGGATGTGTGGAGAAGGGAGGGGGGGGCAGAACGTGGGGGAGGGCTGGAGGGGGAACTGCAATTGGGGGTTAAAGTAAGTAAGTAAGTAAAGAAATAGATTTAAAAATAATAGACAAACTTTATAATAAAAAGACATTTCTGGGCACCTGCTGAAACATAAATACATATGTCTACATCATTACCTACTGTAAATTTTTCCCTTTGAAACAGGATATGACTGGGTTGCTAAGGTAACACAGAAGCCCTAGGCCCAAATACTTGCCCTGTACCTGCCTCTTAAGGAAGTTAGAGCACCGTTTTGTGGTACAGTGATACATCATCATGTGTAGATATGTTGTGGTGTGTCCAGTGGACATTGGTGAGAGTGCTGTTGTGGTGTGTTCAGTGGAAATTGGTAAGAGGGTTGCCACAGGTTTACTAGTCTCCCCAAAGGATGGGTTCCAGGGATGTAGGAAATGGATATGTGGCTATGCTGTGCTGAAGTTCACGTGTTAAGTAGAGAGAGTATGAATTGCTGGGCTATTACTGTGCTAATTTAGAAATTCCTGCTGAGAAAAAGACCTAGCCTCTCCACATCTTCAGGACCGACTATCACACAAAGTCAAAGAATTTGGCACGTCTCAAGATACACTAATCAGGGGTCCTCAAACTGAAGTTCTCAGAAAATTTTTAGTGAGTGGACTTTGAGGTATCTCTGGGACCATGAAGATTGTATCTCCATCCAAGAGGAGGTTGGAAAGTAGCCCCCCTGATAGAGACTATTTGGTGTCACTAAGGATGGAGGAACTCTCAAGGCATATAGGTAGATTCAAAGTTCGTGAAGCTGAGGCTTACACCACTTCCCTCAGAAATAGTGACACACTGGTCTGGCAGACATCAAATGGTTATAGTTTCTAGGCTCCTTAAGTAATTGTCCAGTGACAGTTTAGCTCAAAGAACAGACCTATGGGTTGAGGAATGCTGGAGACAAAAGAAACGCACAAGTTGGTCTTTACAGGCTAACTTTCCTCTCTGTTCACATTTAGTTTATTGGGACATCCCCAAGAAAGAACCTACCTCAGACAGGAAGAGACAAAGGACTGTTTCTCCAAGAAGAGACCCAAATAAGTACCTTGACTCAGCTGTTGCTAGAGACTCAACAACCAGAGCAGCCAATGCCCAGTGAAGTGGGCGGGGTAAGTGAGTAAGAGTGGAATGTTGGCTCCCAGGGTTCCAGGAAGGAAGTACATCACAAAGGGGATGTACCAAATGTTCCCCCACCCCCTCAAAAATAGTATCATCCATCTCCCTAGCATTGGCTACTCCTAGATCTGTTTAGCTGTTGAAATGTGCATTCCTCTAAATGCCTAGGCCTTCCCTTACCCTCTACTGTGCAGTTGTTTATCTTAAAAAATGGCTACCCACTTCAAACCTTTCTCCTCTTGTCTTCCTTAGTCATTCTAACTTGGGATATCTTTACAATAAACTCATAAAGTTTAAATTATTTATTAAAGGAAACTATTAGAGCTGAAATTATTCCTATATGTTCTACAGACATAGATCCAAGAGCGTGTTTTCTATTAATACTCTTAGGAATAATAGCCAAACCGTCTACCTGTGATTAGAGTTTACAGGTGCTCTTTAAAGGGGTCACGGGTGCTTCTGTTAGGAAGGCTTCTCTACTCAAATAGTTTGTGCCTCCATGGGCCCCTTAATACTCTCTAGACTTTGCATTCTGTGGACTGCTCTGTCAATAATGCCCTGCACAGAGTGACTGAGACTTTTCTTCTGGCAAAGAAATGGTCCATGGACTTTGGGACCAGCATTAAGACTTTCACTGCATATTCTCCTTATCTTTTCTTCTTAATCATTTATAAAAATTAATTTTTAGTCATTTTACAAAGGAATGGCTTCCCCCACAGCCCACAACCAGCATTATCCTAAATGGAGAAGAATGTGAAGCAATCCCTCTAAAAACATAAGTCAGGGCTATCCACTGTCCCCACTCCTTTACCCTAGAGTGCTTATAACAATAACTGCAGACAAAGCTACTTCATTTTAATCAACAGATCAATCAATTAATAAAATACTATAATGTTAAGCAAATATGCACCAAACTCTGGTGCACCCAATTTTATAAAAGCATATTAGAGGAATTAAAACCCCAGATTGACACAGACGTAATAATAGGAGGCAATTTCAGCACTCCAGTTTCTTCTGTAGATGGGACATCTGGATCAAAAATAAATTAATAAACAGAAACTTCAGAATTAAATGACCTCTTGTATCAAATGGACCTAAGAGATATCTACAGAGTAGTAAACCCAAACGCCGAGAATACACAAATATGCATTCTACTCAGCAGCACAATGGGGCTTCTCCACAGTGGAGCCCATGCTGCAACACAACCCTTAATAAATACAGAAAAACTGAAGTAATTCCATGTATCCTGCCCAGCCAGTGTGCCATACCCTTAAAATCAACAGTAAACAAATCTCTACTAAGTATATACACTCATGGAGATTAACAATTCATTATTGAATAATGAATGGGTCATATAAGAAATTTAATATTTCTGGAACTAAATAAAACAAGCAGAGCACAACAAAACATTTGGGAAACAGTAAAAGCATTTTTGAAGAGATTTATTTATTTCATGTATGTGAGTACACTGCAGCTGTCTTTGGACACACCAGAAGAGGGCACCAGATCCCATTACAGACGGTTGTGAGCCACCATGTAGTTGCTGGGAATTGAACTCAGGACCTCTGGAAGAGCAGTCGGTGCTCTTTTTTTTAAAAGACTAATTTGACCGGCGGGGAGCCCAGAGTTTCCAGCTGCCCTCTCAGTCCCAGAGGTGATCCGCCTCTGAGCCCCGCTGAGCAGGCGGGGGAAGCAGCCCAGACCGCAAGGCCATGGCAGTAGCCTCCTGCTCTGCCCTGAGCAATCGCCGGCTTCTGCGCGAGGGACCCCTACCTCCTCCGCAGGCTAAACAGCCACGGCCTGGAGCTGCTATGCTCTCTCTGGGCAGTTGCCTCCCTTGCCCTCCGGCCGGAGCAGACGCCCTCTCCGCGGCTCAGTCGTGCCTCAGTATCACACTGGAAAAGAAGTAAAATTGAATAAAAATCATGTGTGGAGTTTCTTCTTAAATGAAGAAGTGATTGAGATTATGGATCGGAGCAAGCGGAACTCAATTGCAGGATTTCCCCCACGTGTGGAGCGGCGGGAAAATTTGAAGGAGGTGGTGGAGGGGGATGGGAACACTGTGCAGGTGGGAAGAGTTTCGTCATCTTCATATCGTGCAATTATTAGTGCCTTTTCCAGACTGACAAGTTTGGATGACTTCACCCGAGAAAAAATAGGATCTGGGTTCTTCTCCGAAGTGTTCAAGGTGCGACACAGAGTTTCTGGTCAGGTGATGGCTCTCAAGATGAACACGCTGAGCAGTAACCGAGCAAACCTGCTGAAAGAGATGCAGCTCATGAATAGACTGTCCCATCCCAACATCCTCAGGTTCATGGGTGTGTGTGTACATCAAGGACAGTTGCATGCACTTACAGAGTATATCAACTCTGGGAACCTGGAGCAGCTGCTGGACAGTGACCTGTATTTGCCTTGGACTGTAAGAGTGAAACTGGCCTATGACATAGCAGTGGGCCTCAGCTACCCTTCACTTCAAAGGCATTTTCCATCGGGACCTCACATCGAAGAACTGCCTGATAAAGAGAGATGAAAATGGTTACTCTGCAGTGGTAGCTGATTTTGGCCTGGCTGAGAAAATTCCTGATGCTAGTACAGCAAGTGAGAAGCTAGCAGTGGTGGGCTCACCTTTCTGGATGGCACCTGAGGTTCTCCGAGATGAACCTTATAATGAGAAGGCAGATGTGTTCTCTTATGGTATCATCCTCTGTGAGATCATCGCCCACATCCAGGCTGATCCGGACTATCTTCCCCGCACAGAGAATTTTGGGCTGGATTATGATGCTTTCCAGCACATGGTGGGAGACTGTCCCTCAGACTTTCTGCAACTCACCTTCAACTGCTGTAATATGGACCCCAAACTGCGCCCATCCTTTGAGGAGATTGGGAGGACCCTAGAGGAAATTATGAGCCGCTTACAGGAAGAAGAGTTGGAGAGAGACAGGAAGCTGCAGCCCACAGCTAAAGGACTATTGGAGAAAGTGCCTCCTGGAAGGAAGCGACTGAGTTCACTGGATGATAAGATTCCCCATAAGTCTCCACACCCAAGACGTACTATCTGGCTGTCTCGAAGCCAGTCAGACATTTTTTCTCGTAAGCCCCCACGTACAGTCAATGTCTTGGACCCTTATTACCAGCCAAGAGATGGTGCTACACATACCCCAAAAGTCAACCCTTTCAGTGCACGCCAAGACCTCAAGGGTGGGAAGATCAAATTCTTTGACCTACCCAGCAAATCTGTCATTTCCCTTGTATTTGACCTGGATGCACCAGGGCCTGGAACTACACCTCTGGCTGACTGTCAGGAGTCTTTGGCCACGTCTTCCAGACGGTGGCGGTCTTTGCCTGGTTCACCTGAGTTCTTGCATCAGGCTTGTCCATTTGTGGGCTGTGAAGAATCACTATCTGATGGGCCTCCACCAAGACTCAGTAGTCTTAAGTACAGAGTAAGAGAGATCCCACCATTCCGGACATCTGCCCTATCAGCTGCTTTAGGCCACGAGGCCATGGACTGCTCTAACCCCCAAGAAGAAAACGGTATTGGACTCAGGCCTAAGGGGACCAGCCCATTCACTGGGACTGCCTCTGAGGAGATGGAGGTGGAAGAAGAAAGGCCACGAAGAGCTCCTGTCCACTTCTCTATTTCTGGAATAAGCTTGCAAACCCAGGGAGAGCAGGACAGGTGAGATAGGGGCAGGACTAGTCCCTGCCTCACCTTGGGGATGAACTTTGAGCTGAAACTACTGGATTCTCTTGGTGCACAGCCTCGCTCCTCCCTGGAGCTCTCCTGCACAAAGCAGGTAGAGCAGGCAGGCAGGCTGGGAAAAGCCTGGCTTAAAATTGGGCTTTCAGTGCCCAATGGCTACAGTATGAGGTGTTTCAATAGTTAGGGCCAACCTAATTCTAAGCCTCTGAAGTCCAGCAAGGAGCTTTGGCTCCCATGAACCACAGTGCGCGTCCTAGACAGGACCAAAAAACTCTTAGTTCTAGGCTGGGCTGGCAGGTACCATGTAGCTATCACCCCAGTTCCTTTCCTACTCCAAGTCGCTCATGCCGATTCTGGCATGTAAGTAAGCTACAGAATGGAAACTGGAGTTGACTAGGAGGCCGTTAGGGCGTGGCTGTTTCTTAGACCTGAAGACTGGGATGCTTCTTGCCAGTACGTCTAAGACACTTGAATAATTGCTGTTTGCACTTACTGTATGGTCAGACCACATCACTACATCTCTATGCAAGGGGGAGACAAGGGAATGTGGTGGTCAAGGATCTTTTAGCTAACCTATTCAAAGACTTTTCCAGTTGATTAATCTATTTTCATATTTATAAAGGAGTCTTAATGTTTTGCCTCAAAACTTTCAACCTTGGTGTTGGGAGTGGGGCTGGTTTTGTAGGCCCTAGGGCCTGCTCTACGTATGTGTCAACAGGTGATACAACCTGTTAGTTAATGGTTTATACTTGGACTGATTTTCTTTCCTCCTGTAGCTGGAGCTTTGGGAACAGTCTGTCCTTACAGAGCCGCAATAAGAAATAACCAAAGAATGAAGTTGGTCAAATATTTTCATAATTCATTTCTGTTGATTTTTTTTAAAAAACTTTTCCCAAAACACTTTAAGATTAAAAAAATAATAATAAAGTTGATGTTGCAGGTGCTAAAAATAAATAAATAAAAATAAAAGATTAATTTATCTGTTTGACATGAGTACACTGCAGCTGTCTTCAAACACACCAGAAGAGGGCATCAGATCCCATTACTGATGGTTGTGAGCCACTATGTAGTTGCTTGGAACTGAACTCAGGACCTCTGGAAGAACAGTCAGTGCTCTTAACCATGGAGCCATCTCTCCAAGCCCACAGTAAAACATTTTTTATTAGATATTTTATTTACACTTCAGATGCCATCCTCTTTCCCCATTCCCCCCCTTTTCCTTTTTGCACATATACATTTTTTTAAAAATGTTAATCATAGGCTTTATAAGTTTGGTATGGCTCAATCAGAGGTGTAACCCACTACCCAACCTAGATGTATCAACTATCTTTGACTGGTGGAGATACATGAACATCTGCCTCCCTGTCTCCCCCCTCTCTTTCTCTCTGTCATCACCTAGCTTCTCCTCTCCTTCTTCTCCTCCTCTTCTTACTCCTTCTCTTCCTCTCAGTACTCCTCACACCTTAGCTCCACCTACATATCACCCTTCCTGTTAAAATGAAACTTTTCTCTCAAAATACAATTAGAGCATAATTATGCCAATTTGTACCCGTGAGGTACAAGATAGTCCTCATACCCAGTCCATCATTTTGTCAACTAATCAAAACCTCTGTCGTCTCTCCTAACTAAAACACTTAGTTCTGAACCTAGCTTTTTCCTTGGCTTTAGGATGACTGTCAGCTGACAACCATCCACTCAAATCTTTTCTCTCAAGGTAAATAGCCAGGATTGGCTATGAGGCTATAAGTTTTCAACCCTGTCAGAAATCCAGAATGACTGAGTTAACTATAATTGTGGGAAGCACAAAGCATAGCTTCTAAAACTTAGCCAATTTATACACACCTCTGAACACCTGGACACTCCCTCTACTACATAACGTTGGAGCATCTGTTCTTCTGCCTTCTGGCCCAGGATCATCTAACAGACCTTAGTGATGCAGAATTATTAAGGGCTGATTACTCTGTCTAGGCAGATATAATCAGTCGACTCTTCTGCGAGTGTGTCCTTTTCTGGACAGTAATTTGTCTGTAGAAGGACAGAGGCACTTCTTGTCTAGTGGCTGTCTCAGCACAGCTGGAGTAACTCCAAAGATGCTCAATTTCTTCTTAGAATTCAATATATGAAGCTGTCAGGAGCAGACAGGTCTCTAATCAAAATGAACATTAATACAGAAATGTCTGTCATGTCAATTCTGTGGATTTCTGATGTTTTGAAAACCAACTATCCATGTGAGGTAATCTGGACTGTTGCCTGTTAACTCCACTCAGCTATTTCTAAATAAAACATAGAAAACACCCTAACAATAAACTCCAACCCATGAATTTGCTGTAGTCCCTTAACTCACACGCTGACCATCTCAAATCAGTTAAAAAAAAAAGTTAAAGAAGGACTGGGTCTAAGCCTTGTATTCCTAAGTGTGTTATACTGGTACAATGCCTATGAGGGTAACAATATTCATCTCACTCTTATATCAATAAGAAGCTCGTACCAATGAAAACCTTAAAATTTGTAATCAAAGTAAATTGGTGCCGTTTAAGAATTTATATCTTCATCTTGATACTAATTATACAGATTTCTACTAATAGGTTATGGCTATGCAATAAACCCTAGCTAATCCTCTCTATTCCGACAAAACCACTACTTTTCCCTAGAAAGACAGCCCAACATTTACCACCTTAGTCCCCAAGCCCAGGGAATAGGGGCGCTGACTCTTCATTAGCTTCTTCAAGCTGACTATGGGCGTTGAGATATTAGAAGAGGAGTAGGGGGAAAAGCAAATTGATAAGCCTCTGTTGCTGTGTCTTCACTGCGTCCAGATGGAATTCCCGGACCTCAGAGGTTTGAACAGGTCTGCTCAGCTTGCTTGTTGAGTAGATACACCAAGGCTGATCATTCTGCAATATACAATTCTCAAAACAAATTTTAGTATCAAGATAGTTTTTTTTTAAAGAGGGCTGACATTTTATTAAGGATGTTGGTTCTAACCGCCTTTCTTTTTTCCCCTCTTTTATTGGATATTTACATTATATTTATATTATAATATAAATTATTATAATATATTATTATATATTATATATTATAATATATAATATATTATACAATTATAATATATATTATATATTTACATTATATTTATATTTATTATGTTTACATTTCAAATTTTATCCCCTTACCGCATTCCCCCTACCTCCCAGGAACCCCTTATCCCATCCCCCCTCCTCCTGATTCTATGAGGGTGTTTACCCACCTACCCCCCAATCCCCCCTCCACCCTCAGATTACCCACACACACACTCAGTGCTCAACCTTCAAGGTACCATTGACCTAATCTCCCACCTATGCCCAACAAGGCCATCCTCCCCTACATGTACAGCTGGAGTCATGTGGCTCTCCATATGTGCTCCTAGGCTGGTGGTTTAGACCCTGGGGAGCTCTGGCTGGTTGGTATTGTTGCTCTCCTCATGAGGCCACCAACCCTTTAGGCTCCTTCAGTTTACTCTCTAACTTCTCCATTGGGAACCTTTGATCAGATTAATGGTTAGATGTGAGTATCTGCCTCTGGGTATGTCAGACTCTGGGGGACCTCTAAGGAGACAGCCTTATCAGGCTGCTGTCAGCTTTCCCTTCCTGACATCCATATCAGCGTCTATTTTTGGTGACTGCACATGGAATGAATACCCAGGTGGAATGGTCTCCATATAACCTCTCCTTCAGATTCTGTCCCACACCTTGTCTCCATATTTGCTCCCTTGAGTATTTAGTTACTCCTTCTAAGAAAGACCTAGGCATCCTCACTTGTTCTTTCTTCTTCATGAGCTTCCTGTCATCTGGTAGTTGAATCTTTGTTGTTTCAAAATTTGGGCTAATCTCTGCTTATCAGTGAGTAAATACCATGTGTGTTCTTTTGTGATTGGGTTACCTCACTCAGGATGATATTTTCTAGTTCCATCCATTTACCTAAGAATTTCTCAAATTCATTATTTTTAATAGCTGTGTAATAGTCCATTGTGTAAATGTACCACATTTTTTGTATCCATTCCTCTGTTGAAGGGCATCTGGGGTCTTTCCAGCTTTTGGCTATTATAAATAAGGCTGCTATGAACATAGTGGAGCATATGTCTTTGTTATATGTTGGGGCATTTTCTGGGTATATGCCCAGGAGTGGTATAGCTGGGTCCTCAGGTAGTGCTATGTCCAATTTTCTGAGGAACTGCCAGACTGACTTACAGAGTGGTTGTACCAGCTTGCAACCCCACCAACAATGAAGGAGTGTTCCTCTTTCTTCACATCCTCGCCAGCATCTACTATCACCTGAATTTTTGATCTTAGTCATTCTGACTGGTGTCAGGTGGTAACTCAGTGTTGTTTTGATTTGCATTTCCCTGATGACTAAGGATGTTGAGCATTTCTTAAGGTGCTTCTCGGCCACTCGTGTTTCCTCAGTTGAGAATTCTTTGTTTAGCTCTGTACCCCATTTTTAATGGGGTTATGTTGTTGTTTGGTGTCTAATTTCTTGAGTTCTTTGTATATATTCGATATTAGCCCTCTATCAGATGTAGGGTTGGTAATGATCTTTTCCAAATCTGTTGGTTGCCATTTTGTCTTGTTGACAGTGTCCTTTGCCTTACAGAAGCTTTGCAATTTGATCAGGTCCCATTTGTCGATTCTTGATCTTAGAGCATAAGCCATTGGTGTTCTGTTCAGGAACTTTTCCCCTGTGCCTAGGTATTCGAGGGTCTTCCCCAACTTCTCTTCTATTAGTTTCAGTGTATCTGGCTTTATGTGTAGGTCCTTTATCCACTTGGAGTTGAGCTTTGTACAAGGGGATAAGAATGGATTAATTTGAATCCTTCTACATGTTGACCTCCAGTTGAGCCAGCACCACTTGTTGAAAATGCTGTCCTTTTAACACTGGATGAATTTAGCTCCTTGTCAAAGATCAAGTGACCATAGGTGTGTGGGTTCATTTCTGGGTCTTCAATTCTATTCCATTGATCTTCCTGTCTGTCTCTGTACCAATACCATGCAGTTTTTATCACTACTGCTCTGTAGTACAGTTTGAGGTCAGGGATGGTGATGCCCCCAGAAGTTCTTTTATTGTTGAGAATAGTTCTCGCTATCCTAGGTTTTTTGTTGTTCCAAATGAATTTGTAGATTGCTCTTTCTATCTCTATGAAGAGTTGATTTGGAATTTTGATGGGTATTGCATTGAATCTGTAGATTGCTTTTGGCAGGATGGCCATTTTTACTAAGTTAATCCTGCCAATCCAGGAGCATGGGAGATCTTTCCATCTTCTGAGATCTTCTTCTATTTCTTTGTTCAGAGACTTGAAGTTCTTGTCATACAGATCTTTCACTTGCTTGGTTAGATTCACTCCAAGATATTTTATTTTATTTGTGGCTATTGTGAAGGGTGTCATTTCCCTAATTTCTTTCTCAGCCTGTTTATCCTTTGAATAGAGGAAGGCTACTGATTTGTTTGAGTTGATTTTATATCCAGCCACGTTGCTAAAGTTGTTTATCAGGTTTAGGAGTTCTCTGGTGGAAGTTTTAGGGTCACTTAGGTATACTATCGTATCATCTGTAAATAGTGAAATTTTGACTTCTTCTTTTCCTATTTGTATCCCTTTGACTTCCTTTTGTTGTCTAATCGCTCTAGCTAGGACTTCAGGTACTATATTGAATAGGTATGGAGAGAGTGGGCAGCCTTGCCTAGTCCCTGATCTTAGTGGGATTGCTTCAAGTTTCTCTCCATTTAGTTTGATGTTGGCTACTGGCTTGCTGTATATTGCTTTTACTATGTTTAGGTATGGGCCTTGAATTCCTGATCTTTCCAAGACTTTTAACATGAAGGGATGTTGAACTTGTCAAATGCTTTCTCAGCGTCTAGTGAGATGACCATGTGGTTTTTTTTCTTTAAGCTTATTTATGTAGTGGATTACATTGATGGATTTCCGAATATTGAACCATCCCTGCATTCCTGGGATAAAGCCTACTTGGTCTTGATGGATAATTGTTTTGATGTGTTGTTGGATTCGTTTTGCGAGAATTTTATTGAGTATTTTTGCATCGATATTCATAAGAGAGATTGGTCTGTAGTTCTCTTTCTTTGTTGGGTCTTTCTGTGGTTTAGGTATGAGTGTAATGGTAGCTTCATAGAACGAATTGGGTAATGTTCCTTCTGTTTCTATTCAATGGAATAGCTTGAAGAGGATTGGTATTAGGTCTTCCTTGAAGGTCTGAATGAATTCTGCGCTGAACCCATCTGGCCCCGGACAGTTTTTGGTGGGAAGATTTTTAATGACTGTTTCTATTTCTTTAGGAGTTATGTGACTGTTTAGATGGTTTATCTGCTCCTCCTTTAACTTTGGTACCTGGTATCTATCTAGAAAATTGTCCATTTCATCCAGATTTTCCAATTTTGTTGAGTATAGGCCTTTGTAGTAGGATCTGATGATTTTTTTTAATTTCCTCTGTTTCTGTTGTTATGTCTCCCTTTTCAGTCCTGATTTTATTAATTTGAATACTGTCTCTGCGCCCTTTGGTTAGTCTGGCTAAGGGTTTGTCTATCTTGTTGATTTTCTCAAAGAACCAGCTCCTGGTTTTGTTGATATTTTGTATACTTCTTTTTGTTTCAGCTTGGTTGATTTCAGCCCTGAGTTTGATTATTTCCTGCTGTCTACTCCTCTTGGGTATATTAGCTTCTTTTTGTTCTAACACTTTCAGATTTGCTGTCAAGTTGTTAATGTATTCTCTTTCCAATTTCTTTTTGTGAGCACTTAGAGCTATGATTTTTCCTCTTAGTACTGCTTTCAGTGAGTCCCACAAGTTTTGATATGATGTGTCCTCATTTTCATTTAAATCTAAAAAGTCTTTAATTTCTTTCTTTATTTCTTCCTTGACCAAGTTATCATTGAGTAGAGCATTGTTCAGTTTCCAAGTGTATGTGGGCTTTCTGTTGTTTCTGTCCATGTCAAAGACATGGTCTTAGTCCATGGTGGTCTGATAAGGTACTAGGGATTATTTCAATCTTTTGGTATCTGTTGAGGCCTGTTTTGTGACCAATTATATGGTCTATTTTTGAGAAGGTACCATGAGGTGCTGAGAAGAAGGTATATTCTTTTGTTTTAGGATGAAATGTTCTATAGATGTCAGTTAATGTCACACCCCGCTAGATCAGCAAGGAAGACGTGACAAACCAGATCCTTCTCAACAGCCTTTATTGTAGAAGCGCTCTTTTAGATTTCAGGGAGAGACCTTGAATGCCCAGAACGGGCTGCTTATATACCCCCAGCCCTGGGAGGAGATTAGCACAAGGAGGTGCATGATTGGTCCAATTGCAGTGCTTCATTAGCATACCATATTAGCATACCCTGCCCGGGAGGGGGTGATTGGTCAGGTTCGTGGTACCCTAGTGGTACCTTATTTGCATACCCCATTCGGGAGGGGCTGGAGCCAAATTCCAAATTGAACTGCTCATGCGCAGTGCACTGCTAGTTACTACCAGAAGCCTAAGCAGGCGCCATCTTGGCCAGCCTTAGATCGGCTGGCACACTCGAGTCTTGGCCCACGCCGAGTTGAAGTGCCAGCACTGTTTTAGTCAGCCTCGTTGACTTGGAGGGGCTGTTGTAGTCAGCCGCGCCAGATCTGCGGAGCTGTTTCAGTCAGCTCTCAGATCGGCTGCCTACAAGTTAAGTCCAATTGGTTCATAACTTCTGTTAGTTTCATTGTGTCTTGGTTTAGTTTCTGTTTCCATGATCTGTCCATAGCTGAGAGAGTGGGGTGTTGAAATCTCCCACTATTATTGTGTAGGGTGCAATGTATGCTTTAAGCTTTAGTAAAGTTTCTTTTATATATGTGGGTTCCCTTGCATTTGGGGCATAGATGTTCAGAATTGCGAGTTCCTCTTGGTACATTTTTCCTTTGATGAATATGAAGTGTCCTTCTTTATCTTTTTTGATTACTTATGGTTGAAAAATGATTTTATTTGATATTAGAATTGCTACTCCACTTGTTTCTTGGGACCATTTGCTTGGAAAATTGTTTTCCAACCTTTTACTCTCAGGTAGTGTCTGTCTTTTTCACAAAGGTTAGTTTCCTGAATGCAGCAAAATGTTGGGTCCTGTTTATGTATCCAGTCTGATAGTCTATGTCTTTTTATTTTAATATCCATTGATATTAAGAGATATTAAGGAGAAATGAATGTTGTTTCCTGTTATTTTTGTTATTGGCAGTGGAGATATGTTTGTGTAGCTACCTTCTTTTACGGCTTTTGGAAGATTACTTTCTTGCTTTTTCTAGGTTGTAGTTTCCCTCCTTGTATTGGGGTTTTCCATCAATTATTCTTTGAAGTGCTGGATTTGTGTTGAGATACTGTGTAAATTTGGATTTGTCATGGAATATTTTGGTTTCTCCAACAATAATGATTGACAGTTTTGCTGGGTATAGTAGTCTGGGCTGGCATTTGTGTTCTCTTAGGGTCTGTATGATGTCGGTCCAGGATCTTCTGGCTTTTATGGTCTCTGGTGAGAAGTCTGGTGTAATTCTTATAGGTCTGCCTTTATATGTTACTTTGCCTTTTTCCCTTACTGCTTTTAGTACTTTTTCTTTGTTTTGTACATTTGATGTTTTCACTATTATGTGGTGGGAAGTATTTCTTTTCTGGTCTAAACTATTTGGAGTTCTGTAGGCTTCTTGTATATTTATGGACATCTCTTTCTTTAGGTTAGGGAAGTTTTCCTCTATAATTTTGTTGAGGATATTTACTGGTCCTTTAAGTTGGGTGTCTTCCCCTTCATCTATACCTATTATCCTTAGGTTTGGCCTTCTCATTGTATCTTGAATTTCTTGTATATTTTGGGTTAGTAGCTTTTTGTAGTTTGCATTTTCTTTGACAGTTGTGTCAATGTTTTCCATGGTATCTTCTGCACATGAGATTCTCTCTTCCATCTCTTGTATTCTGTTGGTGATACTTGTGTCTATGACTCCTGATCTTTTTTTTTTAGGTTTTCGATCTCCAGGGTAGTCTCCCTTTGTGATTTCTTTATTGTTTCTACTTCCATTTTTAGATCCTACATGGTTTTGTTTAACTCCTTTTCCCATTTTTTCGCATTTTTTTGCAATTCCTTAAGGGATTTTTGTGTTTCCTCTTTAAGGGTTTCTATCTGTCTACCATTGTTCTCCTTAAGTTCTTTGAGAGTGTTATTTATGTCTTTCTTAAAGTCCTCTATCATCGACATGAGAAGTGATTTTAATTCTGAATCCTGGTTTTCTGGTGTGATGGGGTGTTCAGGGCTTGCTATGATGGGGGAACTGGGTTCTGATGATGCCATGTAACTTTGGTTTCTGTTGCTTACGTTCTTGCACTTGCCTTTCGCCATCTGGTTAACCCTAGTGCTGCCTGTACTTGCTGTCTCTGACTGAAGCCTGCCTTTCCAGTTATCTCGCTTGTGTCTGATCTCCTAGGGGTCCAGATATCTCTGTGATCTTTTCCAGCTGTACTGATTACAGTGGTACCTCTAGGATGCCTCAGGATTTGGTGCCTCCAAGGTAGCAGTCCAGCTAGGTGTCTGCTGTTCTGGGTACAGTGTCTCCTTTAGGATATCTCAGGATATGTTGTCTGACGCTCTGAGTTCAGTTGTTCCTCTGTGGCTCTGGGTTGAGTGGACCTTCCAGAATGTCTCAGGCGGAATCCGGGGTCCACACAACAGCAGACCCGGCAGAGGTCTGGTCCAGGCTTCAGATCTGGGAGAGGGGGAGTGCTAACCCACAGGGGCTAGGAGGGGGGTATCTGCTGGAATCTGAGCACTCACAGCACCCAGCTATGGGCTTAGGGCAGTATGTGAGTCTTCCTACCTAATGCTGGCTGTGGGATCCGTGGAGCCTCCAGAATGTCTCCTGTGGGATCCAGGGTCCACACAACAGCAGACCCAGCAGAGCAGTAAAAGCATTTTTCAGAGGGAGTTATACCCTAAGTGTCTGCATTTTTAAAAAGAGTGCAAACAAATTACCTATTATGCAACACAAAAATTTGAAAAAACAAAAACTAGCCAAATTCAAACTCACTAGGTAGTAGAAATAATTTTTTAAAAATCAGGTGAAGGATTGGAGAGACGGTTCAGTGGTGAAGAGCACTGACTGACTGACTGCTCTTCCACGGGTCCTGAGTTCAAGTTCCCCCACCCACGTGGTGGCTCACAACCACCTATAATAGGATCTGATTCCCTCTTCTGGTGTGTCTGAAGACAGAACACTCATGTATATGAAAAAAATGAGCTGGGCAGTGGTGGTGCATGCCTTTAATCCCAGCATTTGGGAGGCAGAGGCAGGCGTATTTCTGAGTTCGAGGCCAGCCTGGTCTACAGAGTGAGTTCCAGGACAGACAGGGCTACACAGAGAAACCCTGCCTTAAATAAATAAATAAATAAATAAATAATTTTTTTTTTACAAAATCAGGTGATAAGGTCGGGTACAGGATGGATCTGAGGAGAACCTATATTGCAACTTTATTAAGTCAGCATAAAACCTAATTATATTTTTCCATTAATTTATTTATTCACTTTACATCCAGATTCTGCCCCTTTCTTTATGGTCCTGCCCCTCATACACTCCTTCCTCCCAACCCATTCCCGTTCTCCTTTGAGAGGGTGGATCCCCCCTCAGTATCCCCCAACCCTGGCACATCAAGTCTCTGCAGAGCTAGGCACAAGCTTTCCCAATGAGGCTAGACAAGGCAACCCTGTTGTGGAACAGATTCCACAGACAGGCAGTAGATTTAGGGACAGTCCCTGCTCCAGTTGTTAGGGGACCCATATGAAGACCAAGCTGCACATGTGCTACATATGAGCACAGAGGCCTAGGTCCAGCCCGTGTATGTTCTTTGGTTGGCGGTTCAGTCCCTGGGAACACCAAGGATCCAGGTTAGTTGCCTCTGTTGGTCTACCTGTGGAGTTCCTATCCCCTTCAGGGTCTTCAATCCTTCCCCTACCTCCCTACCTCTTCCATAAGAGTCCCCGACCTCCATCCAGTGTTTGGCTGGATGTCTCTACATTTTACAGTCAGCTGCTGGATGGAACCTCTCAGAAAACTGTTGTGCTATGTTCCTGTCTGCAAGCATAACAGAGTATCATTAATGGTGTCAGGGATTGGTGCTTGCCCACGGGATGGGTCTCAAGTTGGGCTGATAATTGGTTGGCCTCAGTCTCTGCTCCATCTTAGTCCCTGCATTTCTTGTAGACAGGACAAATTTTGGGTTGAAAGTTTTGTTGGTGGGTTGGTGTCCTTATCCCTCCACTAGGGGTCCTGCCTGGCTACAGGAAGTGGCCACTTCAGATTCTATATCCCCACTGCTAGAAGTCTCAACTAAGGTTACCCCCATAAGACTCCTGGGATCCTCCTCCATCCTAGGTCTCTTGTAAGTCTTAGAAGAGATCCCCCCATCCCCTACCCTTGCCAGCTGCCAATTTCCATGCATTCTCCTGGCCCTCTAGCCCTCTCTCCTGTCTCTCCCCACATCTGATCTTGACCCCCCCTTTCCCCTCCTCATCGCTTCTGCCTCCCAGTTCCCTCCTTCCATTTGCCTCCTATGACTATTTTATTCCCTATTCTATGTGAGGTTCAAGTGTCCTCACTTGGCCCTTCCTTCTTGTTTAGCTTCTTGGGGTCTGTGGAGTGTAACGTGGGTTTCCTGTATTTTATGGCTAATATCCACTTATAAGTGAGTACATAGCATGTATGTCCTTTTGGGTCTGGATTACCTCACTCAAGATGATATTTTCTTTTTTAAATTAATTATTTTATTTATTTACCTCCCGAATGTTTCTCCCCTCCCAATCTACCCTTTCCCTCCCTTCTACTCTTCCCTCTCCCCCCACCATTCTCCTTCCCTGAGGCATCATATCTCTACAGGATTAGGTGCATCCTCTCCCACTGAGGCCAGATAAGGCAGTCCTCTGCTACATATATGGGGGGTGAGGGGGCTTGGACCAGCCCATGTGTGCTCTTTGGTTGGTGGTTCAGTCTCTGGGAGCTCTGAGGGGTCCAGGTTAGTTAACAGTGTTGTTCTTCCTATGGGGTTGCCATCCCCTTCAGCTCCTTCAGTCCTTCCCCTAACTCTTCCATAGGGGTCCTTGACTTCAGTCCAATGCTTAGCTGTGTTTATCTACATCTGTCTCAGTCAGCTGCTGGTAGAGCCTCTCAGAGGACAGCCATGCTAGACTCCTGTCTGCAAGCACAACATGGCATCAGTAGTAGTCAGTGTTTGGTGATTACCCATGGGATGGATCCAAGTTGGGCCAGTCACTGAGCAACCTTTCCCTCCGTTTCTTCTCCATTTTTATTCCTTCATTTCTTTTAGACAGGAACAATTCTGAGTAAAAAAAAAAAGTGAAGGTGGGTTAGTGACCCCATCCCTCCACTGGGGGCCCTGTCTACCTGCTGGAAGTGGTCTCGTCAGATTCCATCTCCCCAGAGTTAGGCATTTTGGCTAAGATACCCACATTGAGTCCTGAGTGCCTCTCACATCCCAGGTCGCTGGGACTTTCTAGAGGTGCCACCATCCCCACCCCCAGCAGTAGCATATTTCCATTCTCCTGGCTCTCTGGGCCTATCTTCCACCCCACCATATCTGATCCTGCCCCCCTTTTCCCTCCTATGCCCCCCTCCCTCCTAGGTCCCTACCCCTCTCTCCCTTTAATGATTATTTTGTTCCATCTTCTAAGTGGGATTGAAGCATCCTCACTTGGTCCTTCCATCTTATTAATCTTCTTAATGTCAGTGGGTTGTGTCATGGGTATTCTGTATTTTTGGCTAATATCCACTTACTAGTGAGTATGTAGCATGCATGTCCTTTTGGGTCTGGGTTACCTCATTTGGGATGATATTTTCTAGTGCCATCCATCTGCCTGCAAATTCATGGTGTCTTTGTTTTTAATAGCTGAATAGTATTCAATTGTGTAAATGAACCACATTTTCTGTATCCATTCTTTGGCTGAGGGACATCTGGTTTGTTTCCAGTTTCTGGCTATTGCAAATAATGCTGGTATGAATATAGTGGAACTTGTGTCCTTGTGGTATGGTATGGCATCTTTTGGGTGTATGCCCAGGAGCTGTAATGCTGGGTCATCAGGTAGAACTATTTCCAAATTTCTGAGAAACCACCAGATTTGTTTCCAGAATGTTTACACAATCTAATTACATTCTGACAGGTGTAAGATGGAGTCATTAGGTGTGTCCTCTTGATTATTTCCTTTAAGATAGTGTGTGACACTTCTTTAATCTGTGATCCCTTCTTCTCAGCTTCCAGATCACGTCAGTGTACAGGTCTGTGGAGCCATGCCTACCTTCTCTCCTATTTTATTACATAATTCATCATAAATTTTTATAAACTGCAGACACTCAAAATGTACTGCAGAATATTGTTACTTGGGACAGAGAGAGAGATGGCTCAGCCAGAAAGACTCTTCACATAGCAAGCCTGACCATCTGAGTTGGGTCCTTTGAACCCATATAAAGATGGAAAGAGAGAACCAGCTACACAAATTTATTGTCTGGCATGCACATAGTGGCACATGCACACACATAAGCACATCAGAAACACATGTAGTGGTAGTCATTAATAATAATAAGTGATTTTAAGACCCACTAGAACTTCGGCCCCTTCTCCAACTGTATTTGGTACTTATCATCATCCTACCTACTTCTGATGGACTCCTCATTGCCAAGCTTCTAGTGACATTAGTCACTAGGTAAGCCACTGATAAGATTCTTATCTTCTATAGAAGGAAAGTTTTTGCCTTCCACATATGGATGAGAACATTGTGGTTTCTGCCTTCCTGTGCCTGCTGTATCCAACAAACATCTGACCCCTCATCACTATAAAGGATATCCTTTTCAGTCAAGATGCCTGAGGAGGTGAAAGGCAGCTCCTTTCTTCTTCACATCAGGGCCAAGTGAACAGGATTTCATTCGGAAAATATCTGGAAGGCATTTCACATAATATTCTACTACAATAATAAAGAATGCATATTATTATAGATAACAAGATACTGGCAAACATAGATACTACCTTCAGTTTGAGTGTGCACTGTCCTGTATCTCATGCTACATACAGTGACATTTCATCCTCTATACTCACATGCAGACAGTGATTTTCCATGTTTTATAGAGATAACAGGGGGAGAGGGAGGGAGAGGGAGAGTTGTGCAGGTGTTGTCTTCAGCAGTAGGGTCTTGCTGTCAGTTTAGAATGCAGTCTATACTCTTAGCAACCAGCTGGGCTGTTTGGGGATTCCCATAAGACCCCTTTGGCCAAAAACATAATTAGATCTAACCCAATCCTGGTACCAGAAGCTTCATTTGATGGCAAGAGATGGCCAGTTGCCACTCTGTCTTTTCTATTATAAGGATACCACTCAAATGCCCCTTCATTTTAGTTGCCTTTCCCTGTATTCCCTCACACAACCTTTTATCCCCTCTCCCTCCCCTCTTGACCCTTCCCTGCTAGCTCTGTACATCTATCAGTAATTATTTATTCTGTCCCTCTTTCCTAATGAGATGCAGCTGTCCCCTCTGGTCGCTTATACTACACCTACCCTCTGTGTTCTTGGATATCACTAATTTCACAGCTAATACACACATGCAAGTGAATATATAGCATATCTGTCTTTCTGGATCTGGAAGACCTCACTCATATATTCCTAAGTTCCGTCCATTTGCCTACAAATTACATGATGTCATTTTCTAAGTGCTGAGTAATACCCCATTGTGTTAATGTACCATATTTCCTTTATCCATTCTTCTGTTGAAGGACATCTGTTTTGTTTTCAAGTTCTGGCTATTATGAATAGCAATTAACACAGTTGAGTAAGTGTCCTTATGGTAGAATGGAGCATCCTTTGGGTATATACCCCAGAGTGATACACCTGGATTTTGAGGTAGATCGGCTCCCACCTTTCTGAGGTACTGTCACCCTGATTTCCATAGTGGCTGTACAAGTTTGCACTCCCACCAGCAATGGATAAGTCGTCCTCTTTATTCCATGAGCTGTTGTTTGTTTTGTTAATCTTAGCCATTCTGACTGGTGTAAGATGGAACCTCATAGTTTTGATCTACATTTTCCTGATGGCTAAAGATGTTGAAGATTTCTTTAAGTGTTTCTCAGCCATGTGAGTTTTATCTACTGAGAGTTCTGTTTAGATCTGTATCCCATTTTTAATTGGACTATTTGGTTTTCTGATTGCAAGTTTCTTGAATTCCTTATATATTTTGGATATTAGCCCTCTATCATATGTGGAATTGATGAAGATCTTTTCCCATTCTCTGGCCTTCCACTTTGTCTGAATGACTGTGTCCTTTGCCATAGAGAAGCTCTCAGCTTCCTTGGGTCCCACTTATTACTTGTTGATCTTAAAGCCTGTGGTGTTCTGTTCAGAAAGTCTTCTCCTGTGACACTGAGTTCAAGGGTATTCCCCACTCTTTCTTCTATCAGTGTATCTGCTTTTATGTTGAGGTCTTTGATCATTTGGAGTTGAGTTTTCTGCAGGGTGATAGACGTGGTCTATTTGGATTCTTCTGCATGCAGACATCCAGTTTGCAGTTTGACACCACCACTTGTTGAAGATGCTATCTTTCCAGTGTTTAATTTTGGCCTCTCTCAAAAATCAGATGTCCATAGGTATGTGGCTTAATGTCTAGGTCTTCAATTCAATTTCATTTATCAACCCGTTTGGTTTTTTATGCCAGAGCCATGCTATTTTAATTACTATTCATTTATAACACACCTTGAAATTGGAAATCATGAGACCTCCGGAAGTTCTTAGGTTGTTCAGGATTGTTTTAGCTATGCTGTGTTTTTTGCGTCTCCCTGTGAACCTGAAGATTGTCCTTCCAATATCTATAAAGAATTGTGTTACAATTTTAATGGGTATCTCATTGAATCTGTAGATTGCTTTCAATAGGATGGTCATTTTCACTATGTAAATCTTACCAGTTAATGACCATGGAATATCTTTCCATGCTCTGATATCTTCTTTAATCTTCCTTCAATGGCTTGATGTTTTTATCATCCAAGTCTTTCACTTGCTTGGTTAGAATTACCCCCACAATGTATTCTTTGAGGATATTGTGAAAGGCATTGTTTCCGTGATTTCTTTTTCAATCCTTTTGTCATTTGTGTATATAGGAGGGCTACTGATGTTTGTGGGTAAGTCAGATACTTTGCTGAAAATGTTGATGTGCTGTAGGAGTTTCCTGGTAGAATTTTTAGCGTCACTTATGTATACTATCATATCATCTGCAAATACAGATACTTTGACTTCTTCCTTTCCGGCTTATTTTCCCTCTATCTCCTTCAGTTGTCTTCTTATTGGTGTAGCTAAGGCTTCAAGTACTATACTGAACAAGCATGGAGAGAGTGGACAACCTTGTCTTGTTTCTGACCTTAGTGGAATTGCTTTGAGTTTAAACTGCTTTTATTATGTTGAGGTATGCCCCTTGTATCCCATAATAAAAGTCTCCAGTACTTTTATTATTAAATGGTGTGGATTCTGTCAGAGATCTTTTCTGCATCAAATGTAGTTTTTATCTTTCAGTTTGTTCATATGGTGGATTACATTTATCTATTTATGTATGTTTAACTATGCTTACATTTCTAAGATGAAGCCTACCTGATCATGGTCCTTGATCTTTTTGATGTGTTCTTAGATTTGGTTGCAAGTATCTTATTGAGTATTTTTGCCTGTCTGTTTTTATAGGGGAAATTAGTCTGTAATTCTCTTCTGTTGTGAGTTTTTATGTACTTTGGGTATCAGAGTAACTGTGGTCATAGTTCTGTGGATTTCCTTTGTTCTGTTGTTATATCTCCCTTTCATTTCTATTTATTTGAATATCTCTCCCCACCTTTTAATTAATTTGTAAAAGGGTTTGTCCTTTTATAACTTTCAATGAACTACCTCTTTGTTTCATGGATTCTTTGTTTTGTTTTATTTCTGTCCTATCAGTTTCATCCCTGTATTAGTTAGGGTATTACTGCTGTGAACAGACACCATGACCAAAGCAACTCTTATGAGGACAACTTTTAATTGGGGCTGGCTTACAGGTTCAGAGGTTCCATCCATTATCATCCAGGTGGGAGCATGGCTGCGTCCAAGGCAGGTTTTTCAAGACAGGGTTTCTCTGTGTAGCCCTGGCTGTCCTGGAACTCACTCTGTAGACCAGGCTGGCCTCGAACTCAGAAATCCACCTGCCTCTGCCTCCCAAGTGCTGGGACTAAAGGTGTGCACCACCATGGTCCGGAGAGCTGAGAGTTCTAAGTCTTCATCTAAAGGCTAACAGAATACTCACTTCCAGGAAGCTAAGACCAGTACTAAAGCCCACACCCACAGTGACACAGCTACTCCAACAAGTCCACACCGTCTAATAATGCCAACCCCTGGGCAAAGCATATGCAAACCATCACAAGCACTGACTTTGATTATTTCTTGCCATGTACTCCTTCGGGTGCGATTTTCTCTTGTTGTTCTAGACTTTTCAGTTGTGCATTTAAGTTCCTAGTATGAGATCTCTCCATGTTTTTTATATAAACATTTAATGTTATGAACTTCCCCTTTAGAACTGCCTTCATTGTATCCCATAAGTTTGGGTATGTTGTGTATTCACTTTCTTTTTTTTAAGATTTATTTATTTATTTTATGTACACTGTTGCTGTCTTCAGGCACATCAAAAGAGGGCATCAGACCCCATTACAAATGATTGCGAGCCACCATGTGGTTGCTAGGAATTGGTCTCAGGACTTCTGGAAGAGCAGCCAGTGCTGTTAACCGCTGAGCCATCTCTCCAGCTCGTGTATTCATTGTCAATCAGTTCTGGAAAGTCTTTAATTTCTTGAATACTTGATCACCAGGGAGTGGCACTATATAAGAAAGATTAGGAATTATGGCCTTGTTGAGGAAAGTGTGCCACTGGGAATAGGCTTTCAGAGTTCAGATGCCCACACCACGCCCACTATCTTGCTCTTTCCTGTCTTTGTCTTAGTTACAGTTCTATTACTATGAAGAGACACCCTGACCAAGACAACACTTACAAAACTCAGGCAGCCTGTGGATCAGGCTAGAACACTCTCAGCTACTGCTTTAGCAATATACCTTCCCACAGTGGTAATGGACTAACCCTCTGTATTTTATACGTGTTGTCTTGGTCATGGTGTGTCTTATAGTAATAGAACAGTAACTAAACCAAAGACAAAAACATGGCCACCAAATTTTTTGCCTCTGAGTAAAGTTGACTTCGTTGTGAAAAAAAAGGTAAAAATAAGAAAAATCTTTAATTTTGTATTGTTTTCCAAGGCAAGGAGTACTTAGGAATGCACAGGAAAACAATATTTTGAGAACCTGGAGTCTAGATCTCTTTCCCAGCCAAGACTGTTCCTGGAGAACATCCATGCATATTGTGCCCCCTGCTGGACACGTTCTTATTTGCAGTCACCTCACAACCAGCACAGAAAGGCTCTGGACAATGCAGAGAACAAGGTCAGGGACTCATGTCTGCCCTCTAGGTGCTGAATAGAACCAGGCAGAACCTGCAGAGGTGCCCCTGAGACAAACTGAACCCAGCTACTTGGAACCACTTGGCACCTGCACTTTAGCCTCCAGAGACACCACCACACGAGAGTTTCAGTCCTCTGAAACATCACCATCTTTTGGAACAATGAAACTGTCCCTGGAGGATAAAGACTCCAGCAATCACCCACAACAGCCCTGCTGAGGGCCCAGCTGCCTGAGTCCCCTGTGTTCTCTGTCTGCTGTGGCTCCCACAGCTGCCTCAGCTGCCCAGACAAATTAACAAACTGTTTAGAATGGTGATCTGACTGGAGAATCTGGGAGGGGAGGCCAGATGGAGGAAGTGGGAGAAGGAAGATAAAAAAGAGGGGAGTAGAAGACACCCTGCTGGTCCCCTCCCTGAAGCCCTGAAGGCTCTTTGCCACCTCTTCAGAGGAGGGTTACAATACATCCCTTCATCCTGATCCCTCCCAGGAGTACCTGGCAGCCTGGATTTTAGCTGATTCTAGAAGTAGTCAAGTTGACAACCAAGACTAGCCACCACAGAACCAGTAGCCAATACTAAACTCCTATTTCTAGTTTGCAACCTGAAAGAATTCTCCTTCATTGCACATTTAATTTGCTCCTCTTAGTGTCTTTATTACTTACATTTTTTGACAAAAGACTCCTTTTACCAAACTTGAATCGGTTCTTTCTCATGCCCCAATCTTACACTCTCATTATCTTGTGACTCTCCAGTTTTGAACCTACATATGTGTTGGGTAGGTGTGGTAGCCTGACTGTAATCCCAGTCCTCCAAACAGACACAAAGAACTGCAATATCGACATCTTGGTAACTAGCCAAGTCAGTGAGTTCTGGCTTCATTTGTAGAGGACTCAGAATATGAGCTAGAAAGAGACCAAGGAATACACTGGACTTCAACATCTGGACTCTACCTAGACCCACATACAAATGCAATCACACCCACAAAAGTCTTGGTCACACATTTGCAAACTCACATCATATACATGCATGCAGTTTTTAAAAAGTGTAATGTGATTTATTTTGTGTGTCTGGCTCTTTTTTTTTCCACAGTCCATGAAGGTTTTTATTTATGCTTTACATTTAAAAAAAAGAATCCCAGGATTTTCCCTCCGGTATGTTTTCGTCTTGCCTCTTCATGGTCCATGATGCCAGCAGAGGTTGTCAACACAATGAAACCAAACTGGCGTGATGGGAGCAGATTGTTCTGCCATTTTTCTAGGTCTTTGAGTTGAACATCAAATCTAGGGCTGATAACTCCACACTTGTTCAACCTGCCCGTGAGGTTCACAACTATCTTCCCAGCTCAGTGGTCATCAATGATCTCGAATTCACCAATGTAACCATGCTTCATCATCACAGTTAAGAACCGAAGGATGACTTTAGAACACGGCCTGATGAGGACCTGGCATTTGCCCCGCTTTTCGGCGTTATTGATGCTCTTGAGAGCATCCGCCAGAACATCCATTCTCACCGTGGTGACGGTGAGGGAAGATGGCAGAAAGAGAGTAGGAGGGGCAAACGCACCTGTGTCTGGCTCTTTAAGAAAACTGCTTGACCCTATAACCTTCAGTGCCTCTTGGAATTCTGGGAACAGGAGAGGATATAAAAGGCCACCAGAGGTTGACAGAGGGGAAGTAGGGTCCAAGTGGCAGAAGAGTATGGTCAGAAAGCAGGGTCAGAGAAGACAGTTGGTGCAGGAAGAAAGAAGAGTGAGTAGATCCAGAGAAGGGAACACAACTGATGCAGAAGAGATGGAGCAGAGTGAAAAGAGGAGCCAGGTGAGCCAGGAGAAGCCATATTGTTAGGAGACAGTGGGAAGAGAATTGGGCTAAGAGAGTGAGAGGACAGTTGGTGACAAGTGAGCAGGAGAAGCTGAGCTGAGCAGAGAGGCCAGAACACTGGTTATAGTTTGGAGCTGCTAGTATTGGGAAAAGTGAGAGAAGGGACTGTTGTTACAGCACACTGTTGGGGAACTGAGGGAGGAGCGATTGAGAGACTTTGGAAGGGGCTGGCCTGGAAACTGGGGTGGGGGTGGGGGCTGATGTTTGTAAGAAAAGGAGACAGAAGAACCTACAGAATACCAAAAGAAAAAAGCTACAAAAAGTTATCGTGAAGAATTGCTTCTTCTTCTGCAAAAGCTGCAATAGCTCTAGTCTAGTCTAGTCTAGTCTAGTCTAGTCTAGTCTAGTCTAGTCTAGTCATTACTTAACATCTTTAAGGGTCATGACACTACATGGGTTCTCTAGCTATTGGCCTTAGCAGGAAGCTTGCCTTGCAATTTGGCTAGAATCATGCTACTGTTCCATGGAACCAAGTTCCCTTCCTTAGCTGATTCTGGATTCCTTGCTTTGTCACTGGTTTGAATGGGAATGGTCCCTGTAGGTTCATAGGCTGGGATGCTCCTTGACTATATGAGAGGGATTAACTGGTGTGACCTTGTTAGAGTAGATGTAACTGGGGGTGGACTTTAGGGTTTCAAAAATTCAAGGCAGGTTCAGTGTTCAGCAGTCTCAGTCCGTCTCTCTCCCCCTCCCTCTCCCCCTCACTCTTCCCTCTCCCTCTTTCTCCCTATTCCCTATTATCTCTCCCTATCCTCCTCCCTCTCCCCCTACCCCTACCCCCTCTCTTTTTCTCCTTACCTACCTCTCCCTCTCCCCCTCTCTCTACCTCCTTCTCCCTACTCCCTATTCCCTCTCCCTCCCCCCCTGTCCCTCCCCCTCCCCCTCTCCCCCTGCCACTCCCTCTCCTCTCTGCCTATGGATCAAGATGTAGAATTCTCAGGTCCTTCTACAGCTGCTATATCTGCCTGTGTCCCACCGTGCTCCCTGCCATGATGACAATGAATTAAACTTCTGAAATTGTAAGCCAGCCCCAAGTCAGTGTTTGCCTTTATAAGAGTTGCCTTGGTCACGGTGTCTCTTCACAATAGCAGAACACTAAGACAGCTAAAAGCCACTTTTATTTTTGAGCTTTATACACTTAAATTCATCTGGCCCAACTCCTTCACTGCCTAAGCTTGGCTGTCCTGCATCTTGCTCTGTAGATTGACCTTGAACTCAGAGATCTGCATGCCTGTCTCCTGAGACTAAAGGCATGCACCACTGCACCTGGACTTAAGCTTTTCTTCACCAAAACTTGCTCTGTCCCAGCCTAGCCTTGAACTCAGAGATCTGCTTGTCTTTATCCCCTGGGATTAAAAGTGTGTACCACCATGCCTGGATGTAAATTTAGCTGGGTAGGATCTTGCCTCAAAGTCCCATTCCCTTAATCTGACATCTTCTAGAACATGGGATTCAGCTCTGTTCTACTTCCTGTCCCTTTAATTGAACTCTTGAACCGTATATTTTGTATCTTTCCTTTCTCAACTTGCTCCTTTTCTTTAAAATGTTCTTCCTAAGACAGAACTTTAGTAAGCACACAACAGAATTTACACCAGGCTGTTTTGAGACTTCCTGTTTCAAAGCAATTAATCTAAATCTCTTCACCTTAACTTCAGGGCAGAGTCTTCGGACAATGGCAAAAAGCAGCAACATTCTTCACCAAAATACCACAAAAACAGTCTCTAGGCCACATTCTGAAATTCTTCTCCACTGATCTGTCTTGGGTCATGTCAGCACAGTTCAAATCACTCTAGGTAACAAAGTCTTCCATGTTGCCACTAGTATAGCCCATTAAGTCCCACTTAAAGCATTCTACTGCTTTCCAAATCCAAAGTCCCAAAATCCACATTCTTCCAGACAAAACCATTTTCAGACCTATCACAGCAATACCCCAGTCCCAGGAACTTCGTTCTTAGAGTTTTACTGCTGTGAGCAGACACTATGACCAAGGCAAGTCTTATAAAGGACAACATTTAATTGGGGCTGCCTTGCAGGTTCAGAGGTTCAGTCCGTTATCATCCAGACGGGAGCATGGCAGCATGCAGGCAGGGATGGTGCAGGAGGAGGTGAAAGGTCTACAACTTCATCTGAGGGCTGCTAGCAGAATACTGCTTTCCAGGCCACTAGGATGGGGGTCTTAAAGCCCACACCCACAGTGACACACCTACTCCAACAGGGCCACAGCTACTTCAACAGGGCCACACCTTCTGATAGTGCCACTCCTTGTGCCGAGAATATACAAACCATCACACCCAGGTAGAGTCTCTTCTATCTTCAGGATGATGTTGTGCACACCTCTTTTGTGTCCCCTTTGCCCGCAAAAAAGGACATGGAGGCAGTAATCGGGTATCACTACAGACGAGGATTTACTTCTTGTAACAGCAAAAGCGGAAATGACCCCAAGCCCGGGAAAGGCACTGCTATATATACCCTAGAGTGGCGTGTTCACTTCTGATTGGCTGTTCACTCATCACCCCATATTACTCCCTGGGATGGGCAGTGACTTTGGCGCACCTTTTCCCTTTTGCACCTGCACAGTCAGTTGTTTACAAGTGGGAGGACAGGATGTCCGGGCCATCTTGGAATGGCGAATCACTGCGGCTCCCAACATCTCCCCCTATCTATATATTTAAGATGGAACAGCCTATTGCCTATCAAGTGCAGCACCAACTCAGTGAGGGAAAGCAGAGGCCTGATCCCCTGTGCAAAATGAGATATTGTAATGGGTTTACTTCCCATACTGATCTCAATGCCTTTTGTCGGGGAAAGGGAACCTCCACCCTGGGGCGCCACCAGGGGAGGTTTCTTGGCATCAAACCTTTGTGCAATCAGGCATACTTTCGGGAAATCTATCCACACTCGTGGAACATTCCCTGTTGAGTACCCACTCGCAAACACCTCTAAATAATCAGGTACCAGTTATTCAGGCAATGGCTGGCTGGACTTAGACCTCTCATCGACCCAGTGCAATGGGCTGAACCCTTGAGGTGCATCGACTGAGGGTCTCAGTCATCAGCTACTTTCTTGGCCTAGATAGCCAAATTTCAGGGGGAGATGCTTGCTCCAAGACTACTAGTGCTTGGGCGATAGCGACCTTGTCACATTTTTGTTGGGCTCTGAGCTTACAGACCAACCATCATGAACACTAATCCACAACATAGGGCTGCACCAAGCAGGCCTATTCCCACCCTTTAAGAAAGAGAGAAAGAAAGAAGGAAAAGGCGGAGGTAGGCCAAGAAGTAAAATCGCCAGGGGTAACAGGGTCCACTCGAGTTCCATCAAGGCTCGAAATCCGGATCTGCAATTGCTACTGCATCTGGTCCAGCTCCCTAGTCCACTTCCTTGGAACCCGATTTAGGAGAGTCCAAATGCGAACTGAGAGCGTCTGCAGATGAATCCTTCGGGGGGGGGGGGGTCATTTTCAGGAACCGCGAGTCGCCGCGTCAGTCGTTCTGGCAGCCAAAATGGATTGTCTTCTTCCTGTGGAAAAACACAAACCGCTCCCCGGGATCTTTTTAAAATAGGATCCGGGCCTTTCCATTGACCAGTCAAAACATCTTTCCATTTTATCATTTCTTTTGGCCTAGTTGGTTCCAGGCAATGGCGATCAGCCGCTGTATTGCCCTGACTGTCCAAATTCAAAAAGTTGAGGGTAAAAAGTGCCAGAGAAACAGTAGCTCGTGGCACCATAGGCAGAGCTTCCTCAACTTCTCCTTTTTGTTTTATCAAATAAGTTTTAAGGGTATGATGAGCACGCTCAATGATGCCCTGTCCCTGAGGGTTGTAAGGAAGACCCGTCAGGTGTGTCACCTCCATATGGCGACAAAATTGTTGAAATTTTTGAGAAGTGTAGGCTGGTCCATTGTCAGTTTTAAGGATTTTAGGCTTTCCCCAGGCACTCCAAGCCTCGAGGCAATGTTGAATAACATGGGGCACCTTTTCTCTGGTCAATGGAGAGGCGAACATAACTCCAGAACAGGTATCAATAGAGACGTGCAAATATTGTAATTTGCCAAAGGATGAGATGTGAGTAACATCCATTTGCCAGATTTGTAATGGCCTAATTCCCTGAGGGTTAATTCCGGTATGGGGAACAGGTAGGAATTGACAGCAGTTTTGGCATTGAGTCATGATATCTCTGGCCTCCCTTCTAGAGATGTTAAATCGACATCGTAATGTCTCAGCTGTCACATGAAACCTTTTGTGAAAGGCTTTAGCCAAATCCAATTTTGGCGAAAGGGCAATTGCAATCAACTTTGTGGCTCGATCTGCCAGGTCATTTCCATGGGACATAGGTCCCGGTAAGCCTGAGTGAGCCCTAATATGAGTTATAAAGACAGGGAATATTCGCTTAGCCAGGGTAAGCTGAATCTTTTGAAAAACTTCTACAAGTCTGCTAGATGTCTTAATTAACCCAGCAACTTCTAATGCTTTTACTGCATTAACCACATAGAAGGAATCTGAAACAATATTTAAGGGACCTGGAAAGATTTCCAGAACCTCTGACACCACTAAGCATTCCACAATTTGAGGTGAGGTTTCATGGTATTGTTTGGATGTAACCTTATCATTAACCACATAGGCACCCACTCCTGTTTTTGACCCAACCATATAGACTATCATTCCATCTGGGAGTGGCTCCTGAGACACAATATGTGGAAATATGATAGCTTGAGTTAAGGCAAATTGTAAGATGGGATGCTTAGGATAATGATTATCTATTTGACCATTGAAGGAAGTAACCAGCACTGCCCAAACATCAGAGGTCGCCGTTAATATTTGGACTTGATGGGCAGTATAAGGCACTATCAAAACCTTAGGCTCCCTTCCAAAATGAGTAATGGCTACTTTTACTCCACGAAGGGCAAGTTGAGCAACTGCATCTGGATACCTTTCAATAATCTTTGCAGGAGAAGCATTGGGATGAACCCATAACAAGGGCTCCTCCTGCCATAATACAGCAGTTGGTAAGTGTCTAGTTTTAAAAACACATAAGTCAAAAGTTTTGGTTTCATCTATGCATTTCAACTGGGCATCTTGTAAAGCGTTTTCTACTACTTGCAGAGCACGGCTCGAAGCTGGTGTTAAGGCCCTCGGTGAGGAAATATGAGCATCCCCTTCCAAAATATCAAATAAAGGTTTCAGCTCGGCCGAGGGAATTTTAAAAAATGGTCTTAACCAATTTATATCACCTAATAATTTCTGAAAATCATTCAAAGTATGTAAATGGTCTCTACGAATCTCCAATTTCTGAGGAATTATCTTTTCTGGATAGATAACTGTCCCTAAAAAGGAACCAATTTCTGAAAATTGAACTTTCTCAGTAGCAACATGTAGACCCCAGTGTTCCAAGGTGTTTAATAATAAGGGGTATGAGGTCTGTAAAGTAATTAAATCCTTATGACACATAATAATGTCATCTGTGTAATGGGCCAGCAGCAGAGAGGGAAATTGTTTCTTAATTGGCTCGAGGGCCATTTGTACATACAGCTGACATATAGTGGGGCTGTTGGCCATGCCCTGAGGCAGAACTTTCCACTGATATCTTTTATCAGGTTCAAAATGATTAATAGTAGGTAGTGTAAATGCAAATCTTGGTCTATCTTGTGGACACAAAGGAATAGAGAAAAAACAATCTTTATATCTATAATTATAATTTTCCACTGCTTAGGCAAGGCAGAGAGTAAAGGCAAGCCTCGTTGCACAGAGCCAAATAGTCGCATCTGTGCATTGACGGCTCTTAAATCATGTAAAAGCCTCCACTTTCCGGATTTCTTTTTAATGACAAATATGGGTGTATTCCAGGGAGAGGTAGAAGGTTCTAAATGACCAAGCTGCACTTGTTCTTTAATTAGTTTTGTAGCAGCTTCCAAATTTTCAGAGGATAGGGGCCACTGAGGAACCCACACGGCCTCCTCTGTGAGCCAGGTTATGGGCATAGAACCCTCAGTGGCAACTAGGAAAAACCCAGGCCTTGTCTTCCTGTGTTTGATTCTTGTGAGACAGGATCTAACCTTCCTTCTTCGTTCCTGCCAAGACCTTTCCCTTCTTTAAATCCCATGCTCTTCATAATGTTTATAGCTTGTGGGGAGTATTCACTAGTCAGAACTAGCCCTAGGCCTTGTAAAATATCTCTTCCCCAGAGATTGACAGGGAGAGGAAGCACATAAGGTATAAAACTTCCTGTTTGACCCTCTGATGCCTGCCAAGTCAACGAGCGAGAACTGACTGCAGGACTGGCCTCGTATCCCAATCCTTGTAGGGAGTGGGACGATCTTTTTACAGGCCGTGCCTTAGGCCACCAATTAGAAGAAATAATACTTTTATCTGCTCCTGAGTCCAGAATTCCAGTAAAGTTCTTCCCCTCTATTGCTAACTGTAAGGTGGGTCTAGTTTTAAAGTCAACCACCAGATGAGTGAAGTCAGTTCCTGAGGAACCAAGCCCTTGAGCACCTCTAAGCTTCTCGGTGGATGGAAAACAATCATGTAAGCTTGGAAGAACAACCAATTGAGCAATCCTGTCCCCAGGGGAGATGGAGAATACACCTTGTGGGCTAGAACAGAGAACTTGAAGTTCTCCGGTATAATCCTGATCTATTACACCAGGGTGTACCACGAGTCCTTTTAAAGTAAGAGAGGAGCAGCCTAAAATAAGGCCGACACTTCTCTCTGGCAGGGGGCCTCTATAATCAACCGGGATCGGCTGCACCCCCATGTGTGGCATTAGTAAGACTCGGGAGGTGGAGCGGAGGTCCACTCCTGCTGAACCCCTTGTGGCTCTGCAGCAAAAACAGTCTCCTGAGTGTTCAGGAGTGTCCCATATCTTTTGGGGCCCTGGGATCTTGGGCCCATATATCCGTTTTTTGAAAAATTTTCTTCCTTAATGGCTGAGGGATTTGGAGGGAGGATCTGACCTCTTATATCTCTAACAGAGCAGAAATCCCGAGGCAGATGATAGCCCTTTCCGCACCTAGTGCACAGCTTTGATGGTATATGATTATTTGGGCACTCTTTCTTCATATGTCCTGCCTTCCCACAGGCATAGCATCGGGCCATATGTTTTGAAGGGAATTTTCCACGATTCTGACCCTTAAGCAGGACTGCAGCCATTTCTAGATTAGCTGCTGTGAGTCTGGCATTAGTAAGGGGACCTCCCAAGCCACGGCAGACTCTTAACCAATCTTGTAGCCCCTTGGCTCTCCGAGGAGCAATGGCTGCACGGCATTCAGCTGTGGCATTTTCAAAGATCATCTGTTCTATCAATGGCATCGCCTGCTCTGGTTCCCCAAAGATTCTGCCAGCTGCCTCGGTCATTCAGGCCACAAAGTCAGAGAAAGACTCATTAGATGTCTGAATTATCTTGGACAAATAAAGGTTACTGCCTTCCTTCCTAGGGAGAGACTTCCATGCCTTTATTGCAGCTGATGCTATCTGTACGTAGACCTGCCCGGGATGAGTGGTCTGGTCGTTCGCGTGTACGCCAACTCCCACCAGCATGTCAAAAGTCCATAATTGTTGTCCCTCAGTATTTGCATTAATCCTGGCTTGTGCTTGCAATGCCTCATGCCACAAGGCCTTCCATTCTAGGTATTGGCCCATATTGTTAAGTACCGCCTTCACTGTGTCCTACCAGTCTCCTGGCATCATAGCAGCTGTACTTAGTCTCTCCATTTGGGATATAGTAAAATTAGCCCCAATTCCATATGCACGTACTGCCTCAGCTAATTCTTTGATCTGCCTATACTCTACTGGGGCATGAACACGGACGCCTTCTGCCGCTTCAAAGACCGGAAATGCAAGGTGTAGTTGCCTCTGATCTCCGGGGCTGAGAAATGAATTAGAGGCACTGCCCGGGGCATAAGCCGGAGGCAAGGACTGGGCAGAGGGATTCAAGGTCTTTCTTATTCTTATCCCAGAACGGCTACCCTTTGTATAGGCGGCTGCTTCCTGCCCCAGGCTCTCTTCCTCTCCTTGCGTTAGGTCTTCCTCGGAGCTGCTAAGGTTTATGGAAGCAGGCTCCTTAATGGGGTACAGGGGGCTCCCCCCGAACTCCAGTCTCTCTTCACCAGCCAGTGTAGGTTCCTTAACTTTAATAGGCCCTGCAGTGGCCTCTATTCCTCTTGAATACTCTTTCCTATAACCAGGCTCCTTGGCCTGCCTCTGTTGTCCAGGATTTCTTGCCTGCTTCTCCTTTCCAAGCTCTTTGGCCTGATGCCGGCTAACACGCTCTGGTTCTGATAGCCTGAAGTGGACCACTTTTGAAACCTCTTGACTTGCCCTACTAGCTGTGCTTCTGGCTGGATCCTCACAACACAAGTAGGCTAAAAGCAAAAACCACACGAGCAAAAGGCCAACTACTGCAGCAGCGGCAGTGGGTGAATATTCGCTCACAAGGAAGGTTTCCACCCCAAGCATACCTTCCAGAGATGTACCTCGAATCCTGTAGTCTTTTAAGCCGCCCCAAAACTTGGGGGGTCTTCTGCGGCGCCTTGAAATTCCCGGGTTCTCGGCACCATATGTTGCACGCACCTCCTTTGTGTCCCCTTCGCCCGCGAAAAAGGACACGGAGGCAGTAATCGGGTATCACTACAGACGAGGATTTATTTCTTGTAACAACAAAAGCAGAAAAGAACCCAAGCCCGGGAAAGGCACTGCTATATATACCCTAGAGTGGCGTGTTCACTTCTGATTGGCTGTTCATTCGTCACCCCATATTACGCCCCGGGATGGGCAGTGAATTTGGCGCGCCTTTTGCCTTTTGCACCTGCGCAGTCAGTTGTTTACAAGTGGGAGGACAGGATGTCCGCGCCATCTTGGAATGGCAAATCACTGCAGCTCCCAACAGGATATATTTGGTCAACACATTGTTTTCATTTGTGTCCTATAGAAGCGTTGCTAAGGGATTAAAACCAGAATCGTGGGTACCTTAGAAGTGGCTACACCACAGAGGTAAATCTCCCTCACCCTCTGAAAGCATTAATTACCTAGAGATCCTTCTTAGGGAGGAGTGGGATTTCATAAGCCCCTCTCCCTAGCAACTATTAGCTTTCTACCTATGCTCAGGAATGGGAGAGAGGCTCATAAGTATTCTCCCCTCTCTGTGACAGATTATGAAGGTCCAATCTTCTGGAGGTCATAACAGCTGCTAAGACTTCAGGCATGAAAAGGCTATGTCATGTTCTAGAGGCCTGAGTCCACACCACTCCACCCTCTCCCCTGCCTCTTACATTCTTTCTTTACTTTCTTCCATGGAGTTGCCTGGCCCATGGAGGGGATATGCATACTTGATTAATGGCTGTGAATTCTAAAATCACATATTGTCAACACTTTGGCCAGTTAAGAATCTCTGCAGTAGCCAGGCAGTGGTGGTGCATGCCTTTAAGCCCAGCACTTGGGAGGCAGAGGCAGGTGGATTTCTGATTTCAAGGCCAGCCTGGTGTGCAGAGTGAGTTCCAGGACAGCCAGGACTAGTCAGAGAAACTCTGTCTTGAAAAAGCAAAAAAAAAAAAAAACATCTCTACAGTAACTGCTATCAGACACTTCTTTGGCAAAATTCAATAGTAGCACTAACTTTTGGGCATAAAAGTGAATAATTAGAAGAAATTTGGCCTTATACCCAAATTTGTCATTATACTGTACTAAAATACACAAAAGTAAACACCAAAATCAGTCCATGGGACCTTTTCCTGATTGTGTGTTGGCATTATCAATGAATTAAGAGTTTTGATCCCAGTCATAATGTTTACTGCTACCACCATCTCCTCTTGACATTTGACACTTCTTGCCACAATTGGGATGCTGTATATTTGCTAATAACTAATGGACACTGCTAAACTTGCTAAACCTCAGGGACGATGCTAAAATGCACAAATAGCTTCTCACTAAAAGAATTATCCAGGCCACACCAGCTATAACCCAGAGCTTCAAAACTTCTGCCTTGGAAGTAGGTACATCCACATAGGTACCCTGCTAATATATAGATTTATGCAAGCTATGGATGATGTAACAGAGCAGGGAACATATAAATTTTATCTTTTGACACACACTGTAATAGCTCTATGGATTCCTTTGTTTCTTGAAATATGTCCACTGTATTCATTATGTTCAGACTCTCTCATTCCAAGAGACACTAAAACTCGTCATTGTCAGACTACAGGGTTCTTCCTGAAGCTATTTTGCTCATCATTTGTACCTACTGGGTAAAATTGGTGAGTTGGGACCAGATTCTCTAAGAGGAGTCTCTGTGGGACAGGTCTGGTCCAGACACTCTAAGAATGAGGGGTGAAGAGCATCTGGGCGGAGCCTTTGAAGATGAGACAACAAAGAGCCCAATTTGCCAGGCTCTACACTTAAAACAACTCAGCATGCAGTAACTGTTCTTTGCATCTCCTTGTACCGACAGTCTCTTCAGTACTGGGAGCCATAAGCTGAGGATACAGCTCAGCACTGGGACCTGACACTCTGGTCCAAATGATGTGATAAAAAGGCTAAGTGAATTTGGACCTTCCAAGAGCAGCCCATGCCAGCCAGTCCAGCAAGCACAGTACCCTTTAAGGCTGGCATCCATACAAATAGTCAGTGTCTTTTCCAGGTGGATGTGTACCTACTGAGTATCCTCCAGGAAACAGAACTCAGGTTCAAGCACAGATTGAATTCTGAATAACGTGGATACAGAACTTCCAAATGTCTCAGTTGGCACTTGGATCATATAAGTTGTATTCATTGTGTATTTGGTATTTTCATGAATAGTTATTATCTAGGGATTCCTAATGTATTCAGAACAAATCATATACATTTTAATTCCTATGGGCACACATGAAGAACGTTTAAATATCCATAAATGAGTTGAGCTATGGGTCGTAGTCTTCCATTCTGTGTGAGTGTAATACAAAATGGTTAAGGACATATTTTTAGAACCCTAGAACACAAAGTCCATCCCACAGACCTCTGAGCATGCTACTGCAGCTGGGAAGCATTAGTCTGCCATTATTGTCATTTGCCTTGGGAGTGATCTTCAGTACTTGACATGTGTGATTGTTCTGATGGCCATTCCGTGAGTGTTAGTGCCACAGATGACATGGTAAGGGCACTTCTAGGGAGGGACAAAAATAGCCAGGTTCCAACTTCCATTCATGGATGCCAGTTTCCCTTAAATATAACTTTTCAGCCTGCAACAGAGGACTACTAATTCTGCTTCAAAGGTAGACTATTTTCTCTTCACATTTCATCCTCAGGACTCTATTTCCTTGATGTGTTAAGGCAGCATGCAAAATAATGGGTTTCATAATGACATATTCCCATATTCTTGGTTTTAATCAGTCCAAGCCCAATCGCTTTGTCCCACTCCCTATCCTCATTTTCCTAGTCCCCTTCTCTCTCCCTGATTGTCCCTGTTACTACTTTCCTGGCCCCTGTATACAGAGTTACTCTTTGTACCTCTCTAAGGACTCAACTCCCCATCTGTTGGGAGCTGACCTTTAGCAGAAAGGGGCTAGAAAGCAGCTATCCACATGCTAGCCACGCCTCCAAGGCTTACATCATATCCACGAGCCTACAAGGGGCGTGGCAAAAGTGTATAAACACCCTAGATTTCCCTTCAAATAAAGAAACTTGTTCAGAGACTTGATCAGAACGTCTGTCTTGTCTCCATTCCTTGATTCTCTTCTCTACATCCTCACTCTCTCTCCCTCTAGACCCTGACCCAAAGACCAGAGTGGCAGTTTGAAGCCAGGCACAGTGGAGCAGGCCATAACATAGTAAGTAACCATGCTTTTTAAATCTTTTGTCTCAAGTCAGGTAGAGCAGAGCTGTAACACCCATCTTATCATACCCTTTCTAGTTTCATGCCCCCCCCAACACAAACTTAAACAAGAACACAAATTTAAACATGGTTATTCATTTGAAGTTAGCCCTGGGACATCTGTCTTTCTGCATTTGGTTTGTTTCATTGAACACATCCCTTTATCAGCACCTCTGACCCCTCTCTGCATCCTCACATAGTGCTGAGGCAGAGGTCTCTTGTCTCTTCCCTCTCCACAGTTCCATTCATCAGATCCATATCCATAGGAAGCCACATTACCTCCATCATCCCTAGGAGAGGTACATGGGGCCTTATGGCTCCTACATACAAATGGGATATGAAATGGGCATATGCTCACCTCATAGCATCAGCCATGGAACATTAATTAAGTCTAGACCCGACTACAACCTTTCTTATACCAACACAGGTTATGTGTCCCTTGTCTGTAGTGGCCCAGAACCCTAGGTCTTATTTGTACTATCTATGTCCTTCAGATATAAGCCTTAATTCTGCTATTCCATAAGCTCTTCTGCCTTTGCTGTCATTTGGGTCTGACCTTGGACTTGGCTCTGTTAAGTATCTGCTTCATCTTCTATTCATGTTCGTATAAAATCCTAAATCCCTGTCCGTGCATCTTATCTTTCTAGAGTGGCACCTTGTCCCCGAGGCCTGTTGTAAATGTTAGTCAATCTTCACTATTGAGCCATACCCCAGGCTAAGGAGAAGTATTCTTTTAAAAAAAAAGAATTATTATTCATTTTAGTATGTGAGCACACCTTCGATGCCTTCAGATACACCAGAAGAGGGCATCAGATCCCATTACAGATGGTTGTGAGCCACCCTGTGGTTGCTGGGAATTGAACTCAGGACCTCTGGAAGAGCAGTCTGAGCTTTAACTGATGAACTATCTCTCCAGCCCCCGAGAACTATTCTTTATTGTGAGTATTGGTAAGTACTGCTCACAACACTTTCCCTGTGATGACTCTATTGTCTTCCTAAACTTGTCCCAGTGTTGCTCCCTAAATTCTGTTCTAGGGACCTAGGTCAATGATAAGATCACTTAGAAATGTATTCAATCACACCATGTATGGTAGTCTACTCTTGTAAGCCCAGTACTCCAGAAGCTGGAGCACAAATAGCACAATTGGGCTATTGGGTGAGTTCCAGTATCGCCTGGGATACATGATTAGAACATGTTTCAGTAAACAAAAATAAACAAAAAGAAGAAGATACTTATTATAGCCCAGGAGAGGCTATGATCCTGACTACTTGGAAGTTGACAGAGGGCAATTGCAAATTTGATGCCGGCCTGGGTGATTTAGTGAAAACTCATCTGAAAGTGACACTCAGTGTGTATGGTAATTTTGATAGTCTGAGTATCTCAGAAAACTCTAGGACATAACAGTAAAAGTTCCACTTTTGGGGCTGGAGAGATAGCTCAGCAGCTTAAGAGCACTGACTGCTCTTTCCGAGGTCCTGAGTTCAAGTCCCAGCAACCACATGGTGGCTCACAACCACCTGCAATGGGGTCTGATGCCCTCTTCTGGTGTGTCTGAAGACAGCAATGGTGAATACATAAAATGAAAGTAAATAAAAAAAACAAGTAAGTTCCACTTTTCCCCATGTGTGAGGACATTTCTGAAAGTAAGCATGTTGTGGGATCTCTCATCTAATCACCAAGTGAATCTGTTGGAGATGTCACATGGTGTTGGTAGTTATGTGGGAGGCAAGAATTTTTGAGGAATTAGCTCACTAAAACCGTGTACTTGAGTCTGTTTCTTACCTTGGACCCTTCTTATATTCTTTGTTGGCCACCCTAATCCAAGATGAAGGGAGGAACACCCTCTCCTGTATGCTGCATGTGTAGGAAAAGCACCCATCAACTGAACCTACAGAAACCGGAAGCCCAGAGTAATCTTTCGACCTTTCCTTCTTTCAGTATTTTGTCAGCACTGAAACAGTAACTACTAGTCAGTGCAGCTCAGTGGTAGAGCCCTTGCCTCTCCTGCAGGAGGACCTGGCTTCCATTCCTAAAATCAGACATTACAACTTACTCCCAAAAAGCTAAAATTAGAGGGTAAAAAAATAACTTTGATTTTCAGAGAAGTGAATATCTGTCTATACTGAGCCTCAGGGTCTTTGGCAGATGAAGGTCCAATGTGTTGTCAAGCAAAGCCAGATTCTCCAACATCACAGAATTTGGATTTGTCACCTGTGTGCAGACAGGGACCTACAAAACTAAAAACTGAAATGAGATGGTTGTATCTAGACACATTTCTAGTGTAGCATGGAAGGTAACAGGTGGCCCTAGTGATGACTTGTGTATGTGTGTGCAAGACACATGTTAACATGAACAAATAGATGCCTGCTTGGCGATCCTAGGCAAGGGGAGTGTGCTTCAGTGCAGGGATGACTGACACATAATGCCTCGGGTAAATACAGGGCACACAAACAGCAATATGCATTAGGTATATACCTTGCTGAATGGAATATTGATAGACCTATTATATTTCCAATTCTTTGGGTTCTTTTGTGCATGTTTGCATGGATGTGGTGTGTGTGTGTGTGTGTGTGTGTGTGTGTGTGTGCCCGTGCGCATACATGCATTCAATTGTGAATATCAGAGGACACTGTCAGAGAGCCAGTTCTCTCTGTCCACCATGTAGGTCTTCAGGATTGAACTCAAGTCGACTGGTGTGGCAACAGATCCTTTATCACTGAGCCATCCAGCCTGCTTGAAACCTTGGTATTCTATCAGAGTGGTGGTCACACAGTAAGACAACACTAACAGAGTGCTTAGCAGGTGCTACCCCTAGTGCTGACCAGATGCTTGCCATATGACAAGATCTATGTTTGACAAGTGTCTGGGACACAAAGAGCAATCCTAGTGGGGCTCAGCACAGTGACAATAATAATAGGAAATGTTTGGCACCAAGTCAGAAGATTCCTAACAGAGTGTTTGACACATCCTACAAAATTGCTAAGAGAACAAACACTTGACACATGCTTAACTCAGAACTCTAGTAAACTTTTATAAATAAATAAATAAATATGTATGTGTATATATAGTGCTGATATTTAGTCTTTCAAAGATTTAGCTGGGACCCGAATTCCCACTCCATCCTTCTTCCACCGTGGGCTTATTTCGACTCTCTGTGGTTGAGACTAGAAAGAGAAGGAAGAGAAATGCTAGTGAGTTGCCACCACCTACTCACCGCTGTTTCCTCCTGTCCCTCACAGCCTACATGCTTTCCTTCCACCCAGCTTCAGAGCCTCTGCTCCACAAGCAAACCCTCTGCTACAGCACAGGAGATGCCTCACCTTGTCTTTGAATTCTTTAGCCAGAGGAAGATATGGCCTATAATTTGAGTCTTAACCTAGTATTTAGAAGCCCATAGCATCCTGGCTAGGGAAGGTCTCCAAACTACCCACCAATGGAGTAAAGGAAGCATGACATATTACTTCTTGTTCAGTGTTGCACCCCAAAAGACTAGAAGTGGATGATTGGATAGGGTCCAATATAATATGGGAGATATGTGTGTGTGTTCTGGGCATTACAAGATGTGTCAGAGGACCGCTTACAGATTCAATAATCGTCATCATCTTCTTCAGGATCACTAATCTCTGCATATCTCACTCTCTTCTTCCTCTCTCGAAGCCGGTATTTCCAGGGATTTATGTAAACGGTACCCGATTCTGAAATGTGGAGAAGTTGGTACGTGAGAGCTAGGTCACATAGGCTCTTTTCTCATCAGAAAAGAACAGGACTTGTCCATCCAAAGAGCCCATGGGCCTTTACATCTGCTGGCTCACAGAGATTGAGATGTCAGCCATACAGCAGTACAGACCAGAGGCCAGTTTGGGTTATCCACCCAGTGTACTGTCTGGTCCCCATCCCCTGATATAGATTTCCTATTTCATCCTCCATTAGGAGGAGGACCCAGTGACCATTCACTTATATTGTATGGATTTCAGAGTTAACTCTGGAAACCCCCAGTCCATTAAAAAGTCAGGTGCCTCTAAGGGTTCCTCTGGCTGGGGGCTGTGAGGCAGACAGTTCTCAGGTATAGATATGTCCTAAAGTTGATCATAGTAGAAGGGGTACACCATGAAAGCCCTGTCGTTTCTAGTGAGACAAGTGCATGGGCCCTTCAGAGAGCAGAAGCCAGCTGGCGATCCCTACGTGGAGAGTTAGTGTCAGGATGAAAGAATGTGCAGACTCTGAGAGAATACTAACAGAAGCATCACCTGGGCTTCAGAAACGAAAGAAGACATGACTGCACTTCAGTAGTTTCAGTACATATGAGTGAGCCAGTGGAACTGCTCTTTGGCCAATAATGTAGCACAGTTGAGGCAATGCTCCTTACTAGTGTTCTAATTATTAAAATGCTCTAATTGAGGACACACAGGTCTGGTACTGCAAGTCCCACTAAGAACTTGTGGTGGCACAGTCCCCACAGGGAAACTATGATTTTGCTAAATGAATGTAGTATAAACTGCCTTCTAAATTCATATGTCTCTACCCATAGGTAAGTGAGCTCTCAGACAGCATCAGAGAAGTTGTTTTGTACAGTGAGTGGTGGCTAATGCAGAAACTCCCATCTGGTTAGACTGCACAAAGTAAGTGTCTATGGATTGCCCAGATAAACATCAAACAAAGTCATACACCTTCCTCCCAAGCTCAAGTTCCATCACAGAAGGTGGGATCGATCGAGAGATTTTTAAGAGGCAGAAGACATTAGGACCAGAGCAATGTAATGTTTGAGGGACATGACACGGTTGATAAACTCATGAACACACAGTAGGCGTCTTTGCTCCCATGAGACCTGCACAAGATCAAGCCTGCCAGCACTCTAGCATGGAGTGAGTAGGAGCGTCTATGCTGTCAGCCTCTGTGAGTAGCTCTTAACAATGGGTGGCTTTTATGGGGGGAGAGTCAGTTTTCTTTAAGAGTATGGCCCTTGGTAGGTCAACCGTACTCTAGTGGATGGTTCTACATCCCACAGTATGTAGAGAGCAGAAATTGGGCTTGGGTTTTTTTTTTTTTTTAATAAAAAAGTATGGATGTTGGGAGAAAAACAACTAGGAAAGATGTTTTACATTCATTAGATGAAAGGGTGGGATACGTATGAATATGATTAAAATACATTATATAAAAGCCTCAAAGAATTAAATAAATACCACATTGAAAAACAGTACATTATGTTAAGGAGTAAAATCAGATTGCAGCCAACCTGTTAAGTAGAAACCATGCTTTCCAGAGGTAAGTTCTTCTCTGATGTCATGAATACAAATTGTCACTGACACCAGCTTTAAAAGAGAATCAGAGATAAGGCATTTTGACAAATAGTAATCGACAGGGGGCATTTCTGCTACTTGATTTAGGGTGTTCTAATTTGCTGGATAATATTGAGGACAGGACCTGGCAAATAAATAAGTACATCACACACCAAAATTAATCAGACCCAAAGATTCAATGACTTTCCATATAGTTAGAATTGGCATTTGAAACAGCATGTGAAGTTTCACATTAAAATTTGCACTTTAAGTATAAAATATACATTTATGTACTTATCCTCCACCAAACAGAAAACTATCCTCAACAATGTGGACATGAACTGAGGGACAAACGGGGTGCACTCCGACAGAAAGAGGTGATACTCGCCTTTATCCGTTTTCTCTGTGTCATGCCACAAGCTCTGTCAGAGGATTCATCTACAGACAGTGACAAATAAGAAGGTTTTGTTTGTTAGTAAATATTGCAAAGGCTCAGAATCCTGCTGATTTAGGGAAGGCCAGAGTGGAAAGTGAGCCCACTCATGGAGGAGGGGCTGGTGGAGCATGGCTCTCTTTCACCTGACTAATGACAGGTGTCCTTCTAGAAGTCTCCTTGTTTTAGGAAGCAGGGTTAGAGACAGGGCTTCTCTGTGTAGTCCTGGCAGTCCTGGAAGTTACTGTGTAAACCAGGCTAGCCTCGAACTCAGAAATCCACCTGCCTCTGCCTCCCAAGTGCTGGGATTAGAGGCCTGTGCCACCACTGCCTGGCTGGAAGTCTCCTGGTTGTTTAGGAGGTGTCAGCTAAGCCTCATCACTGTCTCTCACCCTGTCCCAGTACATTTTTTATGCCTCATAGTAGTAAATTGATTTCAGGAAAATGGTGAACTGTCTAAGTTTTCCGATACAGAATAATGAAAAAAATTGACTTAACACATGAAATGGTTCAAACAGTTCAGTGTTCCCTGTGTGAGGAAGGATAGGTTATTGGGCTCTGTGCTTTTGGGGGCTACCTAGCATGATAATTCTTCTTTATTCCCAAATACTGTGCATAAATTTCAGACCCAGAGCTTAGATCAAGTAAAATGCTTGGAGGAGCTTGTCCAACCTGACTGACTTGCCTCACAAGCCAGTAGGACACAGGACATTCTGTCTTTGAAGGTGTTACACACTGGCCATTTACTTACTATCCAGAATAATGTAGACAATAAGGTTTTAGGATTTTATATGACAGGATCTTCTACATAACCCTCAGAATGTTCTCCGCACAGCCCTGATTTGAAGAAGGGCAGAGCTGCCTGTGACCTTCCCAGGCATCTTGACTGAGAAGGGTCTTTCACAGCCCTCCCTAACCACTCACCTTCACCATCAGGAATTTCAACACATTCGACCAGGGGTCGCTTGGCCTGCTCCTTGCAGCGCATGAAAACTGGTTGGTTCACTGTGACCCCTAAAAGGAAGCAAAGTGCTTGTTGTTTAATAGGCAGCACAAAGAGGGGAAATGCCTGCTAGGGTCTGGGGTACAGCACAGATCTTAAGGCCCACAAGAGGCCTGAGCCCTATTGCCTATGGTCTATGCTGTCAGCCGTGCACAGGGTAGGAAAAAGCAGCAAGTTTGGCAGCCCCTTGACATTTGCCATAAAGAAAGGGATCATGGGAGAGGGCCCTGCTGTGTGTCAACAAGAAGATATGGCATAACGAACAAACTGGAGACCCCCAGGCTGCTCTGAGCCCAGATTTCCTGTTACCTAGGCCCATCATTCGGTCGTAGTTTCTTTTCATATACACGTAGGCACTTTTCTGCCATTTGGTCAGCTTTCCCCACTCTTCATCTGAAAAGTATGCAGAAATATCCTGGATGGCCTAGAAAAGAAGAAAACGTAAACTCTGGCAACTGCTCTGCTAGATGTGTGTGCCATTCCTCCCAGAATGCCCTCTGTCTTGGAGGACCTTAGTGGTCCACCCAGAGAATCAAGATAATCAAGCCTGGGAAACGTGAGGCTCGAGCGAGAGATGTGAGTAACAGCCTTTTCCCCAGCCACTAGAAATGCCCAGGGCTGCTCATTTGTGCTCCTCATAGCATTTGTGCATGGAGAGAAATCCTGAGACTTAGGAGGCCCAGTGGAGACTGTAGTCCTTGTCTCAAGTGCCTCTGATTTCTACCTTCTGATAAGTCATTCTACAATGGTCCTTGGTCACTCAGCTGCTTCTGTCCACCCACGACCTGGAGACCTCCTCACCTTGCGTATATTCTTTGGTTCATAAAACACATCCACAGGGATCTTGGCACAGGAACTCACTGTTTTCCTGTCAGTGGGACCCTTGTGATTTTGAAAAGACATCATCTTGTCTTCTTCAGGCTCAAGACAAAACGTCCTGTGAAGAAAGGAGTTGCAAATAGATAGTAACAGTCAGTGCCTGAAATCTTCTTCTGCTCCTTTTCACCCCAAAATTATTTTTATTAAGTCTATGGGAGAGTTAGTGGTTAGGAACCAGTTGGGGTCTAGGAACATATATGAAGGTATCTTGAGTCTTTGAGAGTGGATCAAGCTTCTGTCCTGATTAGTTGCCCTGAAATGTTCATTGAGATTATGAGAAAAGAGAAAGCTATTGAATTAGGCAAGCACATGTTCTCACTCATGCGAGGAAAGTGAAAACTGATTTCCTAGAAGATAAGAAAGAAACAGTTGTCACTGGAAGATGGGTGGTGAGGAGTTCAGAAGAAGAAGGTACACCAAGCACCAAATGCAGGCAGAGAGGAAGCATAGCTGCTAGTGTTTTACAGTGCCCTTTAGTTTGTAGCTACAGATTGTACAGTCTGTAAGGGAGGAAAAGAAGCCAGAGTTCCCTTCTTGTGCCTGTAACGCAGGGCAGTTGGGAGACTGAGGTAGAAGGGTCGTCGTATGTTCAATGCCTGCCTGAGTCAACTATGAAGTGAGATCTAGGCCAGTCTGAGCAATATACAACTAAATCCTGTCTCAAAGATTCTATCGGGGCTTAAGTTGTAGCTTAGTACTAGGCTTCTTACCTTCCATGTGAGAGGCCCTTGCATTAACCCCCTAGTTTTACCAGAAACATAGTAGGAGAGGTCATAAAGCTTCACTCACATGGAAATGAATTCGTAAGGACAGAGAAATATGAATGAACCATATTTGATGAGCACACACAGGTGTATCTTGAAGCATCATACTTCTCTTATATGTCACCTCCCATGCTCTTTTCCTATAGTCTCTTCCAGCTCTGGGTAGGTTCCTTAACATTGCCAGAGTCTTCCCTTCATTAGTAAGCAAATGCTTTAACCTTTCATTTAACTAAAAAGTAATCGACACTGAGAGGCTTCACCCTGCAGCTGATGGAAACAGATGCAGAGACCCACAGCCAAGTATTGGGCAGAGCTTAGGGAGTCCTGCAGAAGAGGAGTGGAGGGCTGTAGGAGCCAGAGGGATCAAGGACACTAGAAGAAAACTTAAGAATCAAATGACTTTGGCCCATGGGGGTTCATGGAGACTGAACCACCAACCAGGGAGCATGTATAGGACTGAGTTACACCCTCTACACGTGTAACAGCTGAACTTGGACTTCATGTAAGACTCCTAACAGCTGGAGCAGGGGCTGTCTCTGATTCAGTTACCTGCCTTTGGGACCCTTTCCTCCTAGGTTACCTCTAGCCTCAAGAGAGGATGCTCCTAGTCCTACTGCAACTTGATATGCCAAGGCTGGTTGTATCCATGGGAGGCCTCCCCTTTTCTGAAGAGGAACAGAGGAGGAGTGGATGTGTGGAGAAGGGAGGGGGGGTGGAACATGGGGGAGGGGTGGAGGGGGAACTGCAGTTGGGGGTTAAAGTAAGTAAGTAAGAAAATAAAAAGATTTAAAAATAATTGACAAACGTTTTAATACAAAGACATTTCTGGGCACCTGCTGAAACATAAATACATATGTCTACATCATTACCTACTGTAAATTTTTCCCTTTGAAACAGGATATGACTGGGTTGCTAAGGTAACACAGAAGCCCTAGGCCCAAATACTTGCCCTGTACCTGCCTCTTAAGGAAGTTAGAGCACCGTTTTGTGGTACAGTGATACATCATCATATGTAGATATGTTGTGGTGTGTCCAGTGGACATTGGTGAGAGTGGCGTTGTGGTGTGTTCAGTGGAAATTGGTAAGAGGGTTGCCACAGGTTTACTAGTCTCCCCAAAGGATGGGTTCCAGGGATCTAGGAAATGGCTATGTGGCTATGCTGTGCTGAAGTTCACGTGTTAAGTAGAGAGAGTATGAATTGCTGGGCTATTACTGTGCTAATTTAGAAATTCCTGCTGAGAAAAAGACCTAGCCTCTCCACATCTTCAGGACCGACTATCACACAAAGTCAAAGAATTTGGCACGTCTCAAGATACACTAATCAGGGGTCCTCAAACTGAAGTCCTCAGAAAATTTTTAGTCAGTGGACTTTGAGGTATCTCTGGGACCATGAAGATTGTATCTCCATCCAAGAGGAGGTTAGGTTGGAAAGTAGCCCCCCTGACAGAGACTATTTGGTGTCACTAAGGATGGAGGAATTCTCAAGGCATATAGGTAGTTTCAAAGTTCGTGAAGCTAAGGCTTACACCACTTCCCTCAGAAATATTGACGCACTGGTCTGGCAGACATCAAATGGTTATAATTTCTAGGCTCCTTAAGTAATTGTCCAGTGACAGTTTAGCTCAAAGAACAGTCCTATGGGTTGAGGAATGCTGGAGACAAAAGAAACGCACAAGTTGGTCTTTACAGGCTAACTTTCCTCTCTGTTCACATTTAGTTTATTGGGACATCCCCAAGAAAAAACCTACCTCAGACAGGAAGAGACAAAGGACTGTTTCTCCAAGAAGAGACCCAAATAAGTACCTTGACTCAGCTGTTGCTAGAGACTCAACAACCAGAGCAGCCAATGCCCAGTGAAGTGGGCGGGGTAAGTGAGTAAGAGTGGAATGTTGGCTCCCAGGGTTCCAGGAAGGAAGTACATCACAAAGGGGATGTACCAAATGTTCCCCCACCCCCTCAAAAATAGTATCATCCATCTCCCTAGCATTGGCTACTCCTAGATCTGTTTAGCTGTTGAAATGTGCATTCCTCTAAATGCCTAGGCCTTCCCTTACCCTCTACTGTGCAGTTGTTTATCTTAAAAAATGGCTACCCACTTCAAACCTTTCTCCTCTTGTCTTCCTTAGTCATTCTAACTTGGGATATCTTTACAATAAACTCATAAAGTTTAAATTATTTATTAAAGGAAAGTATTAGAGCTGAAATTATTCCTATATGTTCTACAGACATAGATCCAAGAGCGTGTTTTCTATTAATACTCTTAGGAATAATAGCCAAACAGTCTACCTGTGATTAGAGTTTACAGGTGCTCTTTAAAGGGGTCACAGGTGCTTCTGTTAGGAAGGCTTCTCTACTCAAATAGTTTGTGCCTCCATGGGCCCCTTAATACTCTCTAGACTTTGCATTCTGAGGACTGCTCTGTCAATAATGCCCTGCACAGAGTGACTGAGACTTTTCTTCTGGCAAAGAAATGGTCCATGGACTTTGGGACCAGCATTAAGACTTTCACTGCATATTCTCCTTATCTTTTCTTCTTAATCATTTATAAAAATTAATTTTTAGTCATTTTACAAAGGAATGGCTTCCCCCACAGCCCACAACCAGCATTATCCTAAATGGAGAAGAATGTGAAGCAATCCCTCTAAAAACATAAGTCAGGGCTATCCACTGTCCCCACTCCTTTACCCTAGAGTGCTTATAACAATAACTACAGACAAAGCTACTTCATTTTAATCAACAGATCAATCAATTAATAAAATACTATAATGTTAAGCAAATATGCACCAAACTCTGGTGCACCCAATTTTATAAAAGCATATTAAAGGAATTAAAACCCCAGATTGACACAGACGTAATAATAGGAGGCAATTTCAGCACTCCAGTTTCTTCTGTAGATGGGACATCTGGATCAAAAATAAATTAATAAACAGAAACTTCAGAATTAAATGACCTCTTGTATCAAATGGACCTAAGAGATATCTACAGAGTAGTAAACCCAAACGCCGAGAATACACAAATATGCATTCTACTCAGCAGCACAATGGGGCTTCTCCACAGTGGAGCCCATGCTGCAACACAAGCCTTAATAAATACAGAAAAACTGAAGTAATTCCATGTATCCTGCCCAGCCAGTGTGCCATACCCTTAAAATCAACAGTAAACAAATCTCTACTAAGTATATACACTCATGGAGATTAACAATTCATTATTGAATAATGAATGGGTCATATAAGAAATTTAATATTTCTGGAACTAAATAAAACAAGCAGAGCACAACAAAACATTTGGGAAACAGTAAAAGCATTTTTGAAGAGATTTATTTATTTCATGTATGTGAGTACACTGCAGCTGTCTTCGGACACACCAGAAGAGGGCACCAGATCCCATTACAGACGGTTGTGAGCCACCATGTGGTTGCTGGGAATTGAACTCAGGACCTCTGGAAGAGCAGTCAGTGCTCTTTTTTTTAAAAGACTAATTTATTTGTTTGACATGAGTACACTGCAGCTGTCTTCAAACACACCAGAAGAGGGCATCAGATCCCATTACAGATGGTTGTGAGCCACTATGTAGTTGCTGGGAACTGAACTCAGAACCTCTGGAAGAACAGTCAGAGCTCTTAACCACTGAGCCATCTCTCCAGACCCACAGTAAAAGCATTTTTAAGAGGGAAGTTATAGCTCTAAGTGTCTGCATTTAACAAAAGAGTGCAAACAAATTACCTATTATGCAACACAAGAATTTGAAAAAACAAAAACTAGCCAAATTCAAACTCAGTAGATAGTAGAAATAATAATTTTTTAAAAATCAAGTGAAGGATTACCCAGTAAACAGGGTTCCTCCATAACTTTTTTTTTCAGTTCCTGCCTCCAGGATTTCGCAATGAGTACCTGCCCTGCCATCACACTTCACATCATGACGGATATGAGATGGAATAAACCTTTCCTCCTCAATTTGCTTTTTGTCTAAGTGTTTTCTCACAGCAATAGAAAGCACACTGCTTTCTGAGATTATATATATATATGTATATATATTTCTCGGCCTTGTTATATACTAAATATCATATTTTGAGTTCTACCCATTTTCCTGCAAATTTCAGAACTTTCATCATTTTCTATGATTAAAAACTGTCATTGTTTCTTCTGCTCATGACATCATATTTCAAACTTCTGTCATGTACATGTACCACATTTTTTGAACCATTCATTGATTATAATCTAGGCTGATTGCATATCCTGGATGCTGTGAGCAAGGCTGCAGTTGACATAAGCATGCAAGTATCTGTGGTCCACTGACTTTGAGCCTTTGAGGAGCTGCTCAGGAGTTATGGAACTGGGTCAGATGGTATATTGAGTTTCGGGTTTTAGAAGAAGTTCTCTACTGATGTCTATACTGGATATACAAGTTCATATTTCCATCAGTCATGACTAAAGGGTCCTCACTCCCCACATCCTTACCAGCATCTGTTGTCACTTGTTTTCTTGGTAGAGAACATTTTCACCAGGATAGGATGGAATTTCAAAGCAGTATTAATTTGTACTATTCTTCTTAAAAGAGAATTCTCTCAAATTCGTTAGCCCATTTCTTGATTTGAAAGATTTTATTTCCCTGGGAAAGGTGGCTTCCACTTTTAATCCCGGCACTTGGGAGGCAGAAACAGGCAGATCTCTGAGTTCGAGGCCAGCCTGTTCTACAAAGTGAGATGCAGGACAGCCAGGACTACACAGTCAAGGTTGCCTTAACATAGGGTTTCTTGTGCAGCAGGCTCTGAAATAGGACAGAAAGGGAGTGTACAGGCTTTAAAGGGAGAAGGTAGGGCTGATAATGGAGTGGGCAGCCATAGGAATTCATTGGCACTTCTTTCTCTTACCTTATCTCAGCCCGAGACAGCAAAATGAGAAGAATATGATTGGCATCCCAAATCAACGGCACAACTTTGAAATCCTACATATCAAGTGCGAGAACCTCTAAAGGAACATTTCCACAGTGAAGAGTTAAGTGACAGAGTTCTTATTCGACATGTATACTGTGTGGGAATGAGACATCATGTCAGCAACTCGGAAATATAAGGGATCAGGAAGAAGTGTGTAGTGTTGACAAAGTTGTCTGTAGACTGGGCCAGAAGAATCCACTGAGTGTAGATTCAGGATAATATCAGTTGGAGATCTCTACTTGAGATAAGGGTGAGAGAAGCCTATCTGTGGTCTTACAAAGACTTCAGGGCTACAGTTGTGATGAAGACCAGGGATGGGACAGTCCTCTCCCTGCGTGCCATTATATGAAAGTTTCACTCTGGCTTTCACCGTAAGCCATTTTGTGTGGGTAAACATCAACACCACCAACGTTAAGTGGAAGTGTAGATCCATGGTGAAGCTCATGTATCTGGCCGACTAAAGGCCCTGTTTATAATCCCTGTGTCAAAAACAAAGCAAGCTAGACAGCTGTGTGGACCAATTCCCCAGTAGAGTCATTACTGGAGCTCCAGCTCATACCAGCTTTGGACGGTGAACACTGCTATCTCATCCTTGCATAGGTGAGATCTAGTAACCCAGACCAAAGCATCTTAGCAGGGAGTTGGCATAAGCACAGAATCTGGTCTGGGAATTCAGTGTGACTTTGGGAAGGAATGTTATGAAGAACAGGAGAGGATGGTGTAGCCAGGAGAATTGAATGTGCCTTGGTTCAGTTCCAAATCTCAGGGAACAGGGCAATGGTCCATTTTCCAAGATGGGGTATCCTTGGAAAGGTGACTGAAGGTGAGAAGACATAGAAATAATGATGGCAAGAGAAGAGACCTATCCAAGGTGCATTGGAGAGGTTGGGTAAAGCAGGAGGAGTGTGAGCTATCTATTTATTTTTTGTGGAAACAGAGGAGAGCAGTGGGGATTTTGCTTTTTCTCTCTTCCTAGAAAGATTTGATCGTGGTTGGATTTTGAGTCACAGGAGATAGATACACAGAAGGAGTGGCTCACAGATCCTTGCCAGGACTAAAAATGTCATTATTAGGTTCCTGCCAGGAGACAGCTCCCTGCCCCATTCCTTCTTCTCCTGCTCCTCTTTGCATTTTTTGTTTTCTTTTGTTTGGTTGGGTTTTTTTTTGCCTCCTTCCAAGTGATAGATTCAAATTCTGTAGTGCAAAAAGAATCTCTTTTTGCCTAACCCCATACCTAACCTTCCTCTCCCATCAAACTCCATGCCTGGTGTGGATTGATGTTTTTCTGATAAGAATTCAACTTTCCTCTTTTTGACTTCCAATTCTAATTCTGATTATTAACAAGTATTTATTTTGTGGAGTTGGAGGAACTGAACTCAGGTCATGCCGTGGTGGTCCTCAACCTTCCTAATGCTGCAACCTTTTAATACAGTTCCTCATGCTGTGATGACACCCAAATCACAAAATTGTTTTCGTTGCTACTTCATAATTGTAATTTTACTATACTGTTATGAGTCATAATGTAAATATCTGTATTTTCCAATGGTCTTAAGTTACTCCTGTGAAAGGGACATAAGACAACCCCCAAGGAGCCATGACCTATAGGTTGATAACCACTACAGTTCCAAACCTCAGGAGATAGGACAATGGCTTATTTTGCTATCCCCTGGAACACTAGAACACTCTAGCACTGAGTCTCACTATTTGATTTTGTGTTTATCAATGGAACCAAACACCCTAAAGAAATGACATGAGGGAAGACATATCTACTTTCAGATAGCAATATCAGATCATTTGCTCCTTCTTGCCCAGTGCATTTGGGCAAACCTCAGTAGTAGCTGCGGATGTTCTTTCCTTCCTGGTGGACAGGGTACCGATAAAGAGGAGCTCAGGGGGTAGGGCTGATGGCTTGGCAGCTAAGTGTGCTTAGTGTCGCTCTTGTAGAGGATCTGAGTTCTAGCTCCAGCACTCACACTGTCTGTCTGGAGCCCCAGCTCCAGGGGATCAAGTGCCCTTTCCTAAACTCCTCAGGAAACTGGCATTCCTATGCACAAGAAAAACACCTAACTAAAATATAATGAAAACAAAAATCTGAGGAAAATATGGATACCACCCTTTCCTCTGCTCCCTAGGAAAGTGGATTTCTGTGAGTTTGAAACCAACCTGAGACTCTCAGACCAGCCAGAGATACATAGTAAGACCCTGTGTGATGGTTTGTATATGCTAGGCCCAGGGAGTGACACTATTGGAAGGTGTAGGCATGTCACTGTGTGTGTGGGCTTTAAGACCCTCATCCTAGGTGCCTGAAAGCCAGTATTCTGCTAGCAGCCTTCAGATAAAGGTGTAAAACTCTCAACTCTTCTTGCCTTATGCCTGTCTGGATGCTGCCATGTTCCTGCCTTGATGATCGTGGACTGAACCTCTGAACCTGTAGGCCAGCCCCATTAAATGTTGTCCTTATGAGAGTTGCCTTGGTCATGGTGTCTGTCCACAGCAGTAAAACTCTAAGACACTAGGTCTCAAAAATAGACTTTAAAAACAAAAATTTTTAAAGGGTGAGATGGTTATGTATGTTCTCAGGACTGACCATTTGGTATTGAATATGAGCTTCCCTGGAGACGATTATTCCTCCTCTTTTCAGTATTCCTTAGTTACCAGTAATCTTTATGTAGGACTGAAGCCTCTTGGCCTTTCCCCATCCATGATAGCATGTCTTTTGATATAGTCCATATTCATGTTTAGATAGTCATGTTGGTGAGACTTTATGGGTATAATTTCTGGCAGTACTAGACTGAACGGGTTGTAGTTATGTGTTTGCATATAGATAGATAGATAGATAAATAGATAGATAGATAGATAGATAGATAGATAGATAGATAGATAGATAGATGAAACAACAATTAATAAAAAAGACACCATGGAAAATATATTAGGTGAGATAACCAAGGCTCAGAAAGACTGGGACTGAAGATATGACTCAACACTTAAGAAGACAGAGTGTGATTCCCAACACCTATGTTTGTCAGCTTACAAATGTCCTACTAGTCCTTCTCCAGGAAATCTGCCTGTGACCTCCAAAGGCATTGCAGTCACATGGACATACCCCCATAGACCACATACATGTAATTAAAATAAAATAAATTAGTCCTTTAAAAAGACAAATATCACATGCCTCTCTTATTAAATGTTTATGCTAGCTTCTAAATATGTGTAATTAAGTTGAAGCAAGTGTGAGGAGAAGCCAGGAGACCCATGAGATGGGAGACTTCATGTCATTGTCTCCTCAGTGCTGTTTTTGTATGACATCCATATTGTATTTGATATTATAATTGAAATTGAATAAATGTTATGAATCCTTCAAGAGGATACGTTGGTTAGATCAGAGGCTGTCTCATCTAATTATCTCTGGGAATACCCTGAAACAATTAGTAATCTCCAGGTCATTTCTGGATCCAATAGAGTTGACAATCAGAAGCAACCATCATATGCACCCCAGGCCCTCTTCATGAATATTTTATTTTCAGACAGAGGCTAACTAAATTTACACAGGTTGCTGTCAAACTCCTGCCTCAGCCCTCTCAGTGGATGAGATTTCAGATGTACATGGTCCACTGTACACAGTTCAGCAGATTTGGGGGTTTTGTTTGTTTATTCATTTGTTTGTTGGTTGGATATTTCATTTGTTTATTTTAGGGTTTTTGTACTTGATTCTACTCAGCAGCCAGTGCTAGCTTGGACTCCCTAAGTAGTTTCAGCTTGCCTGGAAGTTGTGATCCTCCAGGGTGCTGGGATTCTATGATTAGACACCACTCTCAATAAATTATTTTTTTATTTTGTGTATGTGGAGGTCAGAAAATAAATGAGTTGGCCCTCTCCTTCCACCATGTGGGCTCATATGTCAAACTCAAGTTATCAGTCTTGGTGGCAAGGCTCCTTTCCCACTGAGCTATCTCCCTAGACCAGACTCTCAATAAATCCTCAACTTATTTGATAAATAATCCATGCTCCATTAAAGAACTTGAAAAATTCAGAGACAGGTGAGAGAAAATAGATCCATCCAAAGAATTGAGCCCTGCTTCTTCTTACCATGGCCACAGTATAAAATGGATTTTCTGAGCTGAGGATGATGTTCTGTAGAGCTGTTATGTAACACACACAAGGCACAGAATACACACACACACACACACATATGAAACATTATCACATGTATATGAATATATGTAATATATAATATAAACACTATATAAAATATAATGCATATACATATAATACATTTAGATATATTCTAGTTTCTTCTATAATCTGTTCATTCTGATTCATTAAAACAGAAAGTCCTGGCTGTAGTGGTGGTACATGCCTTTAATGTCAACACTTGGGAGATATGTCGGAGTTTGAAGAACAGTCTGGTCTATTGAGTGAGTTCCAAATCATTGTGACATACTTCATGAGAACCCGAATCAAAAGTCAAACAAACAAAAAGAAAGAGAGCCCTGTGAAGGCCCCACAGATCTATTGAGCTATCCATGTGTGTAACCCACAGACCTTCCCAAGGTCCCCATCTGAGTCCTCTGTCCTCTTCACTGTATTCTTTGAGACAAGGTGTCTCCCTGCTCACTGTTCCAGCTAGACTCGCTGGCCAGAAGCCTCTTAGCATCCCCTGTCTCTTACCCCATTAGTTCTAAGGTTCCAGACACCAGCTACCATGCCCAGCTTTCATGCAGCTGCTGGAGCTCTGTTTTCGGGTCTTTGTGCTTGAAATCAGGTTCTTTACTCTGAGCCATCTTTCAAGCCTCCCCCACAAAATCCCCTTTTAATGATAAGATAAAATCAAAACACTATTAAAAGTGTACTAAAAAGAAAAAGGGAACTCGAAGGGTAAAAAGGAAAGAAATGCAACTCTGTAGCAGCTTCTTTTTTTCTTCACTAAGTTTTCTTCACTTTACATCCAGGATCAGAGCTTCCCTCCCTCCTCTCCTCCCAGTCCATAAGCTCTGTGACTCTAGAGATCACTGACTAGTATACCCAGATAGAACATCAGTCCTTCTTACCTCACCACCCCCTCATCCACCCCATCTCCCCTTCTCCCCAAAAAAGGGGAGGCCTCCCATGGACATCAACCAGCCCATGGATATCAAGCCGCAGCAAGCATATGTGCATCCTCTCCCACTGAGGCTAGACAAGGCAGCCCAGTTAGGGGAAAGGGACCCAATCGCAGGCAACAGATTCAGGGGAAAGCCCCTTCTCCCACTGTAAGAGTCCCACATGAAGTCCCAACTACACAACTGTTACATATGTGCAGAAGGCCTGGGTCCATCCATTCATACTCTCTGGTTGGCAGAGACAACATTTAATTGGGGATAGCATACACGTTCAGAGGTTCAGTCCATTATCATCAAGTGGGAACGTGGCAGCATCCAGGCAGGCACGGAGCTGGAGGAGCCGAGAGTTCTACATCTTGTTCCAAAGGCAAACAGGAGAAGACTGGCTTCTAGGCAGATAGGAGGAAGGTCTCTCAAAGCCCACACCCATGGTGACACACTTCCTCCAACAAGGCCATACCTTCTAATAGCGCCACTTCCTGGGCCAAGCATATTCATACCACCACATATAGCCTGTCCAGGACAGATGTCAAATATCCCACCAGAACTTCCTCCACTTCTTCCCTTTTTGATATACCAGAGACCTCTGCTGGTCATACTTGGCTCTGCAGCCCGTGGTTCGGGGTGACTGATGTTCTCAAGAGTCACAGAACTTATGGGATGTCTCCATAGAGTAAGGGAATTTATTGGAATGATTTACAGTCTGCAGACCAACTAACCCAACAATGGGCAGCCATGAATCAGAAGTCCAAGAATCTAATAGTTGCTCAAATCGCATAAGGCTAGATATTTCAACTGGTCTTCTTTATCAGCTAGAATCCTAAAGAAGTAGGCTCTGGTAGATGTGCTAGCAAGTAAGTGAAAGCAGGCAGAGAAGAACGAACCCTTCCTTCCATTGTCTTTATGTAAGCCTCTAGTAGAAGGTATGGCCCAGATTAAAGGTATGTACCACCATGCCTAGACCTAAGCTGTTCTTTACTTGGAACTTGTTCTGTCCCAGGCTGGCCTTGAACTCAGAGATCTTTCTGCCTCTGTCTCCTGGAATTAAAGGCTCGTACCACCTTGCCTGGGCTTAAGATTTTCATGGCCACTATGCCTCAAGATCCAGATCAAAAACCTATGTCTTCCAGCATCAAGATCTAGATCACGGGTGCGCCCTCCAATTGTGGATTGTAGTTCATACCAGATATAGTCAAGTTGACAACTGGGAGTAGCCATCACACTTGGGGAGTCCCTAAGTGTGTCAGGAGTTGGAGAAACACGCTCAGTACTAAGATCTCTGCAAGCAAACCTGACCCTATACTTGCACTGAGGAGCCTGCGGGAGGTGTACAGCTGTGGATATGCGGTCACCACTAGATGTGCGGTCACCACTAGAGCTTCAGAGTGCTCAGTCTCTACAACTGTGAAGAATCTCACTGCAGATCCGTGGGTCTATCAACTGGCCAACCATTGACCTCATGCTTAAAGCTGTCAACCTCCTAAATTATACTCAGTGAATGAGATCAACTCTGAGCCACTGAGGGCAGGGCACTGAGGGAGATGTCCTCCCAATGGACATCTCCAGCTCTCCACAGCCGTCTCTCATAACTCTCTCATTCTCTGTGGCAATCTGAATTCAGGCTCCCTGACCTGTGACTGTTTCCGGTTCTCTTGCCCCAAACTAACAACAAACAGATAAGTTTTAGATATTAGGTTCCCTCTCTTAAGTCAAATGTCCACCAGAGCTTTCTTCACTTTAATATCTTCCTTTCTTGGGTGAAGATCGGATGCTCCAACGTTCTGTAGTAGAGGGAGTGTCCAAGTGTTCAGCGGTCTCTATAAATTGGCTAAGTTTTAGAAGCTATGCTTTGTGCGTCCCATAATTTCAGTTATCTCAATCATTCTGGATTTCTGACGGGGTTGAAGACTTACAGTCTCATAGCCAATCCCAGCTATTTACTTTGAGAGAAAAGATTTGAGAGGATGGTTTTCAGCTGACATTCATCCTAAAGCCAAGAAAAAAGCCAGGTTCAAAACTAAGTGTTTTAGTTATGAGAGATGACAGAGGTTCTGGTTAGTCAACAAAATGATGGACTGGGTATTAGGTCTATCTTGTATCTTACTGACACAAATTGGTATAGTTATGCTCTAATTGTATGTTAAGAGAAAAGTTTTATTTTAACAGGAAGAGTGATATGTAGGAGGAGCTAAGGTGGGAGGAGTAAGAAGAGGAAGAGGAGGAGTAAGGAGAGGAGGAGGAGAGGAGGAACTAGGTGATGAGAGAGAAAGAGAGAGAGAGAGAGAGAGAGAGAGAGAGAGAGAGAGAGAGAGAGAAACAAACATGGAGGCAGATGTTCACATGTCTCTGCCAGTCAAAGATAGTTGGTAAATCTAGGTTGGGTATTGGGTTACACTTCTGATTGTATGGGCATCTTGTTATTGAGCATTACCAAACTTATAAAGCCTTTGATTAACATTTAAAAAATTGTATAAAAGCAAAAAGGAGAAGGGGGTATGGGACAGGGGTTTTCTAGGGAGGAGAAATGGGGGAAGTGGATGGCATCTGAAATGTAAATAAAATATACAATAAAAGGTAAATAAATAAATAAATCTTCCCTTCTTGACAGACTAGAGACCTCTGCTGGTCACACTTGGCTCTGCAGTCCGTGGGTTGGGACTACTAATGTTCTATCTGTATCTATCTAATGTATGTATCCATCTTTTGATGGTGCCCTGAAAAGATCTCCAAGTTATAGAGAGTGACAGAATCAGATTCCTCTCCGTAGCTGCTCTGTCCTACAAAGCTCAGCACTGGACTTGAGCCTTGCAAGAGCTGTGAGCTTACCCTGCGAGTTACCGCTGCCAGTCTCTTTTGACCAGGGCTTAACTGTGGGATGAGACTTCTGCTTCCCCTCGTCCCACCAAAGCACTGCATGGCAAGAGCTGAGTGCAGCTTCTGATTGCTAAGTTACCCTTCGCCACGCTACCCACCTGTCCTAGCCCTCCCTCGGTGAATTTCCACTGCTCTTCCTCTCTTTCTTTTCTCAGGAAGGAGACTCTTTCTTCTTTCTGCTCATTCATTCTCTTTTACTGCATCACGTGGGAGAAAGCTTCTAATCTGCCACCCTACTCAGAAGTCATTTATGAACAATTTGTATCAAGTTTGTTTATAGTTTGTTTTGTTGTTTGTTTGTGGATTGGTTTCTTTTGAAACATACTCTTTCTGTATACTCCTGGATGTCCTGAAACCTAGGACAGGTCTGCCTGGAAATCAGATATCCTCCTGCCTCTGCCTCCTAAGTGCTAGGATTAAATTTGTGCGCCACCACACCTGGCCTCTATTGATTTTTTTTCCAAGTATGGAAAATTATGGATCTAGTTATGTCTTTATCGCTTGTCTCCATTTCCAACCTTTTAAATAATTTCTTTATCCCTTATCCTCCTTTCTAGCTTTTCTGCTGGGTCTTCCTCTCCCCCAAATTAAACTGCCTGTGCTTTCATGTCAGGCAAATACAGAGATGGATAGATGATAAGTAGATGGATGGATAGATAGATAGATAGATAGATAGACACAGATTAGATGGATAATGAAGGATTTCCCTTCCCACTATCTTCTCTTCTTCCTCCCTTCCTTGAGGCCCTGTCTGTACCTCCACCTATTTCTTTTTTATTTTCATATATATGTACTTATATACATTTTTAAAAAGAGTCTCATATTGCCCTGGTGGGCCTCCAGCTCTCTATGTAGCTAAAGATGGGTTTGAACTCCTGATCCTCCTGTCTCTACTTCCCAAGTACTGGGATGTCCCACTACACCCAGTTTACACTTTAAAAACCAAACAAAACAAAATCTAGATTCCAGTGGGAAAAAAGAGGATGTTCACTTGAAAGAGAGCAAGGAGGTGTATAAGGGACAGTTTGGGGAGAGGAAAAGGAAGGGAGAAATGATATAATTATATTATAATGTCAAAATGGGGTAGGTGGTGGGGTTGGGACATCCACTTGGAGATGGAGGAGGAAGAATGAGATGAGTAACTGTCAGAGGACCAAACAGGAGGGGGATAAAGACTGGACTGTAAAAAAAAAATGATTTAAATAAATATCTAAAATAAAAATAAAACATGAAAAGTTTTCATGAGTAAAAAATATAGATCCCAGCCAGTCATGATGGCTTCCAACACTTAGGAGTCAGGGGCAGGAAGATTTCTGTGAGTTTCAGTCTAGTCTGGTCTATATATTGAGTTCCAAGCCAACGAGGGCTACATATTGCGATCTTCTTTCAGAAAAAAAAAATGTAGATTGCACACATGGAACAAGCATGTGAGATTTGTCTGAGTCTGGCTTATTTCACTGAAAGTTGAAAAGTCTTTGGTTCTACTTTCCTACAAGTAACATAGTTTCACTCTTTACAGCAGGAGAGCTCAGTTGCTGCTGAAACATTTCTCAGTTGTAAACCTGAGGCCTACGGTACGTGAGACTTAACTGTCTTTCTTTATTCAACCCCATCTGAAAAGTCTTTTAATGTTATTGAAGTGTACACCATTGTATCCTTGCCAACAAAGTTGTGTTTGTTTGTTTGTTTGTGTTATAGGTGGGATCATGCTTTATAGCCTAATCTGGCCTAAACTCATAATCCTCCTGCCTCAACCTCCAAAGTGATAGAGTTACCCATGGTGCCTGGCTTAAAGAGAGCTATTGTCTTATCTCGTCTTCATCCTTTCATGGTGCTGGGTGTTACAGTGCAGGTAAGCATCCTCTTCCGAGCTGCACCAGTATAGGGTCCGAGAAATCTGCTCTTAATCCATTTGCTCTTTTTTTTATAAGTAGAGTGTTGCTTCTCTCAGAAACTGTTTGCTTTGCTTTGCCTTGCCTTGCTTTTTTGATACTCTGGGTAGAGCCCAGGCCTTCTCACATGCTAATCCAAGATTCTACTACCCTGCTGCCTTCCTTCATTCAAGAGTTTACATGGCATTAGGTCTAGAAGTGTATTCTACCCAGAGTACGATCTTCTCTTTAGGTCTGCAGTGTTTTTCTAAGTCTAAGAAATTGTCATTCGTTTAACTATTCCATTTCTGTTTGCTCTCCTCTAATGAAGGTATTATTTGGTGAATTTGGGCTTTCTACTTCTCTCTATTAAATTATCCCTCATTGATCCCATCTCTATTCACTCCTGGTGACTACTAAAACAGTTCACGAGCTTACTCTTTAGCTTGGCAACTGTTTTGTACATGTATGTGGTGGTAGGAGTGCAAGAAAGATCTTAGTATGTAACCCAGGCTAGCATCGAGCTCACGATCCTTCTTCCTCAGTATCCCAAGATTATAATTATGTGCTCCCATGCCCAACTCAGTAGCTGCTTTTCAGCTGGATTTATTTTAATATCCAACCTACTCTGTTGATTTGTTTATTTCAACTATTTTCTCATACCCAGTAAGTACAGCAGTTCTCTACAGCTGTGCAGTATAGGCAATTTATGCTTATGCCCGACGAGCTTACAGATAAATGAGACTCTGATTATGGTTATTTTATTTGGTTTTGACAATTACCTGGGGATGGGGGGGTAACCCTAATCCACTCTTCTAACTTCGGGCCTTGCTACCTCACCAGCAGTGTACCCCAGATACTTATTGTTTCTCCTGGCCACATGTTCATGGTTTATCTCCCCTCATGGAGGCTTCCTCCTCTCCTCTCATTCTTCTTCCTTCTCCTCCTGGTCTCTTCTCTCTTTTTTCTCTTCTCTACCCAGCCCCCAACTCAAAATCCACCTACCTCTTATCCCTCCAGTAATTGACTGTAGCCAATTTTATTTAACCAATAGTCTTAAATCAAGGAACAAGGTTGACACAACAAAAGCTTGTAAATGTGAGAAGTCACTTGTAGGTCTAGACTTTCAGGTTCAGAATTTAGTTTTACAATACATAGCAACAGACTCAACCTCAACGGTTCCCCTTTTTTGTCTAAATAACAAGCTCTTTCTCTTATAATAATAAGCAACATACCCTAGGAACAATTATGAAATTATTATGGAAGTTATTAGGTAAGAGTTACATTTAGCCGAGCAGTGGTGGCGCAAGCCTTTAATCCCAGCACTTGGGAGGCAGAGGCAGGCAGATTTCTAAGTTTGAGGCCAGCCTGGTCTACAGAGTGAGTTCCAGGACAGCCAGGGCTACACAGAGAAACCCTGTCTCGGGAAAAAAAAGAGAGAGAGAGAGAGTTACATTTGAAAACTACAGTCTGCCCATATTTGGCAACTCAGGAAAAAGTATTCTATTATCTGTCGTATCCTGGTGAGTTTAGAGTTCTGTGTCTAGATCAGTTTCTGCCGTAACTTGTATTGTCATCATAAAATTACCTTCTTAGACCAAGAGCATCCTCTTAAATCCTAAACAACTTAAGCTTATAGTGAGGCTATGACTATTTAGTCTTCAACCCCATCAGAGAACCAAAAGGGAAATATTGCCTGAGTAAGTAAGAAGCATAAGGATGCAGCTTCCACAAATTATAGAAATGACAGAGACAGCTGACCACTTGGACAGTGCCAAATATTCTGTATAACATTGGAGCATCTGTCTTCAGTCTTTTAGCCCAGAATATCTGACCGACCTTTTGTGAAGCAGGAGTTATGAAGGACTTGCTCAGTCTGTGCTGTGGTTTGAATATGCTTGGCCCAGGAACTGGCACTATGTGGGGGTATGGCCTTGTTGGAAGAACTGTGTCACTGTTGGGGTGGGCTTTGAGACTCTCCTCTTCCCCTGACTGCCTTCAAGCACTGCTCTTCCAGAGGTCCTGAGTTCAATTCCCAGCAACCACATGGTGGCTCACAACCATCTGAATTGGGATCTGATGCCCTCAGATTTAGCATTACAATACAAAGCAACAGACCAATGAGACCACGAGAAGATAGGTAAAAGTTCGAGGTTGGTACTTAGTGAATTTCTGAAGCTAAGCTCAACCAATCACTTCCCTTCCTTTTGCCTGTGTCTCTCCCTCGAAGCTTCCAGAACTTCTCTGTTAGCCATTCATCTGTAGTGTATAAGGATCCAGGCATGAATGAAATGTGTTGCTATTGCACACTAGAGAGTGGGAGAGTGGTGCGCAGGGATTGCTCAGTTATGGGCCAGCCTTGGTTCCCATGAGACTGTCCCACTCCACTTAAGCCTTAACATCTCTTAAGCCTCTGAGCTGGCACTGGGCCAGGCCTGCCGAGTTTCTTTCCCCTGATATTTACAAAATTGATACTGAGCCTTTCAGAAAACACAACGAAAGTAGAGGATGTCATTAAGAAAATACCTCAGCTGATTCTCTACCCATGGCCCTGAATGTCTCACTCCCAGAAGTATCCAACCTGTGGGGATCTCAGGATACATATAAATGCAGCCCAGCACAGATCACATCATGTTGAAATGCAAAAATGTTGAACATCCATACAGGTCATCTAATGCCCCAAACAATCAAGATTCTTTTTGCCACAGGACTGGCAATGTAGGCCACCGTGCTTGCTCAGCACACACAAGGCCCGAAGTGTAAACCCCAGTACTTCCCCAAACAGAATAGTTGTTGCTGGCAGCTATTTGGAAATCCAACTACATCCACCAGTCTTCTGGATCATCTATAGGGATAGTGAAAGGAAGGAAGCCAGCAACTACTGCTGATCTCCATCTTCGTATTGAACCACAAATGCCTTCCCTTTTGTTCTGAGCTGTTCTCATCTGATAGCTCAGGCTAGCCTCAGACCCACTGGGAAGCTAGCTCAAGCTAACTTAGAGCTACATCCTCCTGCCTCAGCCTCCCAAATGCTGGGCTTATAGGCATGTGCCACTGTCCTAGCTCCAATGCCTTTACATTTTAACAGTTTGTCATTGCAACCATAACAGCTAAAATACACAGTAACTCTTAGTGTTGGCTGCTGTTCTTGGCACTCTAATATATTAACTCATTGATCATAACAATCAAATGAGTTCATTGCTGTATTACCAATTTACTCGAGTAAATGCAAACACAGAAAGGTCGTGTGACTTATACACAGTCCAGTTTTGAATTCCGGTCTGTAATCTGGCTCCAGAGTTTGTACCTGAAACTGTTGGCGCTTTTATCCATCATACTCTCTGTCTTCCAACCCCTAAGGGATTTACTATACTACCCAGGCTGGCCTAAAATCCCTGGGCTAAAGCAATCCTCCTGCACCAATGCTCCCCTCCAACCCCCACCCCCACCCCGTCAGACAGACACCAGGACAGAGAGACACATGAGACTCGGGCTCAGATTTAGTGGCCTTTTTTTTTTTTTAGTTTGAAGACTCATGTATGTTTTTAATCATTGTATTATGTGTATGAGTGTTTTGCTTACATACATGTATGTGCACCACATGCATGCTTGATGCCTGCTAAGGTCAGATGAGGGTGTTGGATGGCCTGGAACTGGAGTTAAAAATGATGTAAGTCACCATGTCAGTGCTGGGAATCAACACAAGTCTTCTCTAAGAGCAACAAGTGTTTGTAACCACTGAGCCAGCACTCCAGCCTCCCAAGATTCGTGTCTCAAGGTCAGAAAATTCTAGATCATTATTTCAACTAGTGCCTTTTCTCCATTCTTTCTTTGTATATTTTATATCTGAAAAGCCTGCTAGATGATGTTGAGACTTCCTTTTGTTCCTTGTTTCTTAGTCCTTTTGTGCTATGCCAAAATACTACTGAACATTTTTTACATGCGTGGGTGTTCTGCCTGCATTTGTGTCTATACACAGGAAGGCCAGAAGAGGGCATCAGATCTCCTGGAACTGGAGTTACAGACAATTTTGGGGCTTCCCTATGGGTCCTGGGACTTGAACCCAGGTCCTCAGCAAGAGTAGCCAGTAATCGTAACAACTGAACCATCAATCTCTCCAGGCCCTGAACATATTTTTAATACTCATTTTCCTAGGTATGTTTGCTGATATGATACCTTTACTGATATGCAATAACTTTTTTATATATTAAGAACAGTGTTTTTTAAGATTTATTTATTTACTTTATGTATGTGAGTACACTGTCGCTGTCTTCAGACACACCAGAAGAGGGCATCAGATCCCATTACAGATGGTTGTAAGCCACCATGTGGTTGTTGGGAATTGAACTCAGGACCTCTGGAAGAGCAGTCGGTGCTCTTAACTGCTCCAGCCCTCAAATTTATGATTCTTTAGGACAGTGAATATGTGACAGACCATTATAGTTGCAATAAAAACTGAATACATATAGAAATAGGTCAGTTATCTGAACAAAATAGTAAGTTAAGAAACAGACTAATCTGTATATGAAACTTAAGCTTGCATTTCCAAATAGAAGATAGATTTTTATGATAAATGATTATTTGACAAGTGCCTTTCCATCTAAAAAAAATCAAATTCTTACCTGACAGCAGGAAAATAATAAATCTAAGAAAAAAAATGTTCACTACAAAGTAGATGGCAGCTGGGTCATACATGTTTGTAATCTCAATTCTAGGGAGGCAGAAGCAGGACAGTTGTGAGTTTGGGTAGCTATCCTGGGCTACCCCAGGATATCATAAATAAATAATTTTAAAATCACAAACATAACTCAGAAACCCAGAACAAGTGTCACTGGACTAAAAAGCAAATTGGGCGTAGAGCTGTGTCCCAAAGCAAGCTTCTTCTGCCTACCTTCCTTGGCTCATGGCTCTCGTCTTGCATCTTGGAAAGCCAACAACATAACATTCCTTTGCCTGTTTCTGCCTCTTTTTCTGAGAACTGTCTACCTCCCACTTATAAAGACCACTTTGGTGACATTGGAACCATCAGGATAAATGAACGCGATCTCACTATTTTAAAGTTGAATTACCTTAATTCCATCTGCGACTGTAATTTCCCTTCAACGTGTTCATGGGTTCTGTGAATTGGGAGATGAGTATCTTTGAGGGACCCTTGTTTTACTTAACACACTACTGTAGCCCCTTGACTATGGTTTTTAAGCTACATGGCAGCATTTGTTAGGGCAATTATTTTCAAAGTCTCCCGGGCTGTGAGCTGGGGGGAGCTCAGTGGGTAGAGTGCTTGCCTTGCATGCACAAGGCACTGGATCTGATCTCCAGCCTTAGAATAAGGAAATGCTTGGGTATTCTTAGTTGTGTGTGCATGGGACTGGGGACTGAATCAAAGCCTCACCAGTGCGAACTAGGTGAGCCCTCTCCCAGTGGGCTCTAAGCTCCAGCTCCCCCAAACTTTCTATTTCTGAAACATATTCTCATTAAATCACTTCATTGGCTTTAAACTCGCTCTGTGGCCTAGGTAGGCCTTGGGCCTGTGATCCACCTACCTCAGCCTCCTACACAGTTGGAATTACAAACCTATGCCTCCAGGTCTGGCTTAGCTGTTCTTTATGTATTAATTCTGCTATTATTTAGTTTGTATTGGCAAACTTCAGGTTTTTTTTTTTTAATCTGTTCTTCCTTGTTTAAATCCTGCTTTCTCATTGACAAACTTTAAAACTCAAGAAAACTCCACCTGGATTCTGTTAACAACAGAAATTCTACAAGACAAATGCCAAAGGGGCCTGGGTGCAGTTCAGTTGGTGTGCCTGGTACACAGAAGCTACCCACTACCCCACCTGACTCTGGTCAAGTAGTCATGCTAATCTCGTGTCTAGTGGCAGTAAGGGTCAAGGAAGAGGTAAAGGGGGAGCAGGTGGTTCTGCCTGGTGATGCACTCATGTAAGGCCAGTACCTGAATAACTACAGAATGAGTATGGGGAACTTAGGACCTCGTTGGCTACCTGGCAAATTTGAGATCAGCCTAGACTACTACATGAGACCTTGTCTCCAATAAAAACAAACAAACAAACAAGAAGAGAGACTGGGCATGGTAGCGTATGTCTGTAATCACATCACTCAGGGGGATCATTACAACTTCAAAACTAGCTACAACGTGAAACTGTTTAAAACACACAGAAGAAGAGAGGAAAAGAAAGGGAAGGGGAAGAGAGGTGTGTGTGTGTGTGTGTGTGTGTGTGTGTGTGTGTGTGTGTGTGTGTGTTAACCCTCTTGAAGCCAAGGTTTTGAGACCAAAGTTGTTACTAAAATTCCACTCCAGGGGAGATATAAGCACCATCTATCTACCCCTTCTCCTAAGGTCCCAGCCACAAACTGAGGCAAGAATCCGCCAATGCTCCCTCTGGGAAAAGAATGAGCTTACTGGGCTTCCTTACAGAACATAGGTGACAGGTTCCTTGCAGGGGTGTGGGCATCTATTCTCCAACCAGCATCACCTAGAAAGCCTTACACATCACAGATGAGGGCTTCCCCAGAGCCACATAGATGGAGCAAGCCCCCTTCTGGCCTCATTATGCAGAGTTGCCAGTTGGTAGGGAGCAGTTGGACACTCGGGGTGGAGGGAGTTACAAAAAGTGTCAGTAAGCCCAGCTGGCTTGATCTTTTCATGGGGGTGGGCACAGCTGAATGCGCCAAGATGGCAGCTGCTCGGCTGAGAAAGCAATCACTCACGGCACACTTGAACACCATGGTGAAACTGAGCTAAGAAAATTCAAAAATAGGACAGAGGGGAGTTTGTTCATTATTTTCCTTGCTGTTATAACAAAATTGATGTGGGCGAAGTCCAGTTTCTGATGGTAAAGGCACTCAAGGGTTGATTACACTATGTCCACAGTCAGGAAGCACAGAAAGAGCAAGCGATAACCGCACTCACTTTCTTCTTTTCCTTTTTAATTCAGTCTGGGGCCTCATGTCATGGGGAGAGTGTCATCCACATGCAGCATCTTTTCCTCCTCAAACCTATCTGAAAACACGTTCACAGACCAACCCAGAGGTACATCTCCTAGACAATTCCAAATCCAATGAAGTTGGCAAGACCACCCATCACATAGGGGGAAATACTATTTATCAGTAGTGGCCGATGCATGCATGAAGATTATTTGGGGAGGCTTGGGCAGGTATCAAGCCTTTGGTTTTCTTCTCGGCACAATAAACATTAAAGATATAAAAGATGTGGGAAGAGAAGTGTTGCCTGCATCTGAACCTTTCTTCCATAAGTATGTAAATGTAACTGCAGTATAATTTTCTTTTTTGTTTTTTTTGTTTGTTTGTTTGTTTTTTTATTGGTTTTTCAAGACAGGGTTTCTCTGTGTAGCCCTGGCTGTCCTGGAACTCACTCTGTAGACCAGGCTGGCCTCGAACTCAGAAATCCGCCTGCCTCTGCCTCCCAAGTGCTGGGATTAAAGGCGTGTGTCACCACTGCCCGGTTCTGCAGTATAATTTTCATCTATTAGGTAGCCAATAGTACATTTTGTAACTCTCAATCATTGACAAAGCTGTGGTTAAATCTTCATGCTAGCCCCTCCTTACTCCTTACTCTTGCTTGGACCTGCATTTATGCCTTGGGGAGTTCGCACTTGCTGTTTTCTCTGCTTGGGAAATCCTTTGCTTCAGGGTTCAAAATGATCCTTTACGGAGCTGGAGAGATGGCTCAGCAGTTAAGAGTACGTGCTACTCTTGCAGAGGACCTGCCTTTGGTTCTTAGCAACAATATAGCGGCTCAGAACCATCTGTAACTCCATTCCAGGGAATCCAGTGCCGCCTTCTGGCCTCTGCAGCAACCAAGCATGAATATGCTGCACTTACATATATGAGCCCCTCATACACAAAAATAAATAAGTAAATAAATAAAGTTTTTTTTTTAAAGTTCAGGCATAGCAATGTATGTGTTTAATCTCAACACTTGGGAGGCAGAAACAAAGGTAGGTAGATGTCTGTGAGTTCCAAGCCAGCCTGGTGTACACAGCAAGTTCCAGGTCACCAAAGGCTACATAGTGTGACCCTGTATCAAAATCGGGGGGTGGGGGTAATTTTTCCTCCCTTTCCACTGAGTCAGCATTCAGCTATATTTTTTTCTGGCAAAGGCCAGTGAATAAAAAACGTAGGCATCGATGACCATATGATCTCCTTAGCAACTCCTTAGTTCTGCCCGAACAGCCATGAGTAGTTCTCAAACACACATAATGACCATGGTACAGCAAGAGCATCCAGGCAATGAGATGTGACTTTCTTGTCATTTCCAAGCGTCACAAGAAAACACCATTTATGTTTTAACCTTTATTTATCTGCGTATTTGAGATGCCTTGGCACTCGTGTTGAGGTCAGGGGACAATGGATGGGAATCAAAGTCCCTTTGTCAGGCTTGGCAGCAGGTACTTTTACCTGCTGAGCTATCTTGCCAGTCTGGAAAACACTATTCTTCCTTTGATTTTTTTTTTCTATACTTTAGAAATTTGCAAAACCTTTCTAGTGCAAGAACCACACATAAGTAGGAAGTAGACCACATTTCGGCCATTTTTTTTTCTTATCTTTTGTACTGAAGCACTCCGATCTATTTGATTCGTGACTCTGTGTCTGACACTTTGAACATTCACTGCTATATTCCCAACCTCATAATAACTTGAGTAAGTTAATGAATGAGTGACTGAGCTGAGTGCCATGTCACTGAAGGAATGGGGAAAAGCAAGGCGCAGCTGAGAAGATGCAGGATTCTACTCAGAGCCTCAGTTTCCCCCTGCCTGGACTTGGGCACGATTCTTCCTGTAAGTCTTTGAGAAATAACACAAGGCTCAGACCAGAGTTTTCATTCAGCATCTTTATTCTTCCCTTTTAGCGCCAGGGTAAACCTAACAGCTTCATCTAGGAAGTGAGAACTATGTTGGGTAAGAACCCTTCTAAGGACCTGGCCTCTCCTTCCTCCCTCTCATGGGGTTGGCAGTGAGGCAAACTATAGGGGAAGGGAGTAGACTACTTACTATGCCTCCTCAACTGTCCCCATTTCCCACAGCAATGATACTAGAGACCAGCCACCTCCATGTCCCAGGCAGGAGGGACTCAGGAAAGTGACTTGGATTCCCTGATATACAGGCATGTGAACATAGGGACTGAGTGAGGCAGGACAGGCCAGCTCAGTGGCCAGACATACGGCTCTGGCCCGTGGCCCAATTGGCAAACATAAAGCCCAAACTGATGGCCATGAAGAGGACTCCCAGGATGCCAAAGCACAGGGCCTGTGGGCAATAGGAAGAAAAGATGGAGTTGGCCTCGATCACGCACCAAAGCATTCCGGAAAATGCTCTTGAAGCCCGCCACCCTTTCCAGGGAAAGCCTCAGCCATTCCAGACTCTCCTCTTGTCTCCCTGTCCCTCCCTGAAGTATCTCTTCCATCCTTTCAGAACTTTCTGGGAATCAGTTCCCTCCATCCCTTTTTTCAGAGTGTTCCTGCCTCTCTCCCCAGTAGTACTCCCTCCATCTATCTGAAGAATCCTCTCAGCTTGCCAGTCCCTTCTAGAGTGTTCTCTCTCTTTCTAGATACTTTCTGTTCTGTGTAATCTAGCCCTTAATGAAACAACCTCCTCCATTCTTCCTACCATCTGTCCCTCTTCCTGGATGTTGCTTCCTCTCCCAGATCCATCTAGATAATGCTCCTTGCATTTCTCAGCATCTTGGAGCAAGTGGTCCCTCTTCAGAATGCTACCTCTTCCCCCAGCCCTCCTTCCTGGAGTACTCACCTGGATCTTGGGCCAGGAAAATAAGGGTTCCACCTCAGTAGGTACAATACGGAGGTAGAAGACACTGGGGAGGATAAAGATGAGGCTAGGGGCCGAAGTGGACCCTGAAGGACAGAAAGGGACAGCAGTCAACCTAAGTTTGAGGTCAAGGCCCATATTAGACAGGACAAGGAACCAGGGTTGACAATACTGACCAATAAACCCAAAGATATCTCGAATGGTTGGCACACAAATGACAAGGATATTGACCAAGATAAGCAGGATCAAGGCAATGGCCACATGGCGAGGCCAGCTGAAGGCCTTGCTTGGAAACAGCAGCTGCTGGAGGGCTCGGCGGATCTGCGCCAAGGAAGGGCAGGATAAGTCAAGACTCACGTGTGGTCCTTCTGCCATGGGATCCTGTCTCTGTGTCTACCCTCTATCCTTGATTCCCTAGCCCACTCTCTATGCCTCCAGACTGTTTGACCAAGTATCTGTGCCTCTACCCTGACAACCCATGTCTCCTCCTTCTATGTGACCATCTAGCTCCTCTTCTGCCACTACTGGCGTCTGTCTTCTCTCCGGTCTATCTCCACCTCCCCATTTGCCTCTCCTCTGACTATCACTTATCCTTGCCTCTCTCTCTATCTGACTGCCTCTCTCACCATGTCCCTCCTTTGTTTGTGGTTTTTGAGATAGAATCTCATGCAGCCCGGGGTTGGCCTCAAACTCAGCCTGTAAATAAGACTGACCTTGAACTCCTAATCCTCCTGCCTCTATCTCCAGAGTGCTAGAATTACAGGAATACACCACAGTGCTTGGGAACCTCACTCGGGGCACTCTGCAAACTGAGTTACATCCCTGGTCCCGGGTCCTCTTTGTCTAGCCACCTATTGTTGCTGTCAAGGTTCATCAGGCCCTTTCTTGTGTATCTGTTCCTGCTGCCTCTATCTACCTATCTACTCCTATTTCCACCTTCTTGCCAAACATCCATGTTTCTTCTCTCTGCTCATCCATCCATATCCTTCACCCTGCCCCCTGGTCTTCATTGCCCCCACTCACAGGGAAAAGCACAACAGGCACAGTGAGGGTCACTGCAAGCAGTACAGCCAGACGAACACAAAGAATGAGCAGGTCCTCCTGGGTGTACATTTCCAGCATCTCTGCCTTCACAGTGCCTGGGCAATGGGGATGGGACACAAGATGCATGAACACATGCATGATGATACTACACTCATGATGCTCACGCTCCCTTTGGAAACTGATGGTCCTGGGGAGTGGGAGTTGTGGGGAAGCTCAGAGGCCTCTGCCATAGCTTAAGCTCAGTCTCTACCATAGCTCCATCCAACCTTGGCCCCAGCCACACTCACTGTAGAAGGTCAGGTATCCAAAGGTCGCTGTGAGTCCATACATGATGAACATAGCCCCGATGGACATGTTGGCCACAGCTTGCATCCTGCGCTGGGTGGGGCTGAAGTGCATAGACCATGGAACTGTCATGTTCATACTCCTGATCTTGTCCCAGAACCCTCAAAACTGACCCCCAACCCTCCAGAGTCTCCCTCCTCCTGATCTGACAATGTGTCTCCCCTATCTGTCCATCTATATCTCCACACATATGACTATCTCCAATTCTTCCTCCATAGAACTGTCTATACTGCCCCCTTCGGTCTAATCATCCAAAACACCAGCCCTGCCTCTCCTCTGTTCATCTGTCTCCCCAGCCATCTGACCATCCTTGCTTCCTCAGACCACCACCTCTTCCTTCTAGTCACCTGATCGCTGCCCCCTAACTCTATCCATTCACATTTTAAATCCAAACAGTAAGTACTCACTTCCCTGAGTCTCTGAGGTCTCATGGACACTCCAAATCCCTCCCTCGTCAAAACCAGCCACCCTCAAGATACCAACCGTACCAAGGCTGCCATGGAGACTGCCAGACACTCTGGCTACTGCCCCCTCGAGTGGGCCCATCTTGCATGCCTCTCTACTCACCGGCAAAGTTCTGTATAGATGGGCAGCACCTCAGGGTGGCAGACAAAGGCAAAAGCCATAATAGGCACTGTGTAAGACATCTGGGGGGAATGGTCCATGAATATGGAATTAGAACCCCTACAGTACTGGGGAATCCCACTCCCTCCCAAGTAAGGCACATGACACAGCCCCAGAAGCCCAATACTCTGATCAAAATAAAATGTTGGGACGGGACAAGATGGCCCAATGTGGTCCAAGCTCCTACCTGCCTGCATACCTACCTGTGAGTCAACTGTGAAGAGCTTAGCCTCACAGCTGCTGTTAAATGCCTGCAAGGGACCTTGATCACCCTCCACTACTGTGTCATTGTGGCTCACATCACAGCCAAGCTGGAACTTCTTATAGATAACCTGGGGGTCCCGAGTAAGGAAGCAAGTTCACAGAGAAGCCTTTGTGTCAGTGTCTCAAACTTCCCCCTACCGTTGTTCATCCTCTCCCCTCCCCCCACCCCACCCCCGACTTACCGAAACAAGGAAAAACAACATGCATGTCAGAGACAGGCTGCTTGTGTACCCCAGGTAGCCTATAGGAGGTGATAGCAGAGCCTCAGAAATCAAGGAACCTGGCACTCCACACACCAAAGGTTTACTGTGCCCTTCACATAAGCCTTTGTTTGCACCCGAACCAGCCTCATCTCTCTACAAAACTCCTACTAATCTGTTAAAATCCAAATTAAACAAGCCCTCCCCAACCCCATAGTGATGCATAACGCTTGAAAACTGGGGATTATTTTTCCCAGACTGGCGATATAGCCCAGTGATATTGCACTTGCCTAGGCTGTGTGCAGCCAGCCGCCCTGGGTTCTGTCTCCAGGACCAAAATAAAAATAAAACAAAATGGAATTTTTCTGCCTAGTTCCCATGCTCTAATCCTGCCACCCAGTGAGCGACCCAGGAAGCCTCCTTACCCAGGTGTTTCATGAGAGCCAGAGGCAAGATGATTAACAAGCTGACCAGGATAATGAGGAGGTTTCCCTTCAAGAACCAGTCCCTAGAAGACAAGAAGATCCCAGAATCCACATCAGATAGCTCATGGATGCCTAAATTTCAGTTCCAGGGAAGCTGACTTTTACTTCTGGCCTCTGGAGGAGAATATATATATATATATATATATATATATATATTGCACAGCATACATTCAAACACATAAAACATAGAAATATTTTTTCAACTTAGGGCTGAGGAAGGAAACAGGTCAGTTTGTAAAGTGCTTGCTACGAAAGCTTACTGCGGGCTTACTAGTACACTGCTGTAACCTAATTGGTGAGCTCTGGGTTCAGTGGGAGGTCTAGTCTCAAAAAATAATGTAAAGAGTGACAAAAGAGACACCTGGCATCAATTTCCAGCCCTTACACACATGTGCGTTCATGTGCACATACACAAGAACATTCATGTACAACACATACTCACTTTATTGAGTGCCTACTATGTTCCAGGCATTCACACATTCTCTTCCTATCACATAGACACAATTGAATAGAATAAATATGCAATGGGACTTAGTTATAATTGATATGGCAAGGGGCTGTCGTTCACTGGTAATGACACTTACTTGCATAACATGTACAAAGGCCCTGGGTTTGAACCCCAGCAAGGCAGAGGGGAAAAAAGAAAACTTGGACATACCTAGTCGTATTTGGATAGTTTCAGAATCAAACCAAGTACTTCACAGGATACACACAGATAAAAACAAAGCTCTTAGTTAAAACTGTCAGACAGGCTTATAAAACTACTCCTGAGTTAAACTGACCAAATCACACATGTGCACCAAACTCCATGGGATTAGAGTAAGGGCTGGTCCCTAAACATACAAACCTGTATGTCAAAATATTCAGAGGCACTATGCAAGGTGGTGCGTACCTATAATCCCAGTCCTTGTGAAGCCAAGGCAAATTCCAGGCCAGCCTGGGCTACAGAGCAAAAATCCTCTCTCAAAAAGGTGTATAGAAAGCCAGACATGGTGGCACATGCCTTTAACCCCAGCACTTGGGAGGCAGATCTCTGTGAGTTCAAGACCAGCCTGATCTACAAAGTGAGTTCCAGGACAGCCAGGGCTATCTAAAGAGACCTTGTGTCAAAACGTCAACAAAAAGATATGCAGAGGGAGTTAGGGGTGTGCAGTTCAGTGACTGAGCACTTGCCTGGCACGCAAGAGACCTTGGGTTCCATCCACATTAAAAAAAAAAAAAATACAGAGGCAGAAAGATGTATGCAAGTGAAAAAAAAAAAGTACCGCTGTGTGCGCAAATGAACACACCTGGAATCTCATTGTGTATGTATTTAAAAAAATAAAAACTGAGACACTGTGCCAGTAGTGTGAATCTGGAGTCTAACAGTGTAAACATACATATGCGGTTGCAACCACAATCAAGAGGACCTCCACCGTCGCATTCCCCTGAGCACACACACACACACAGCCTGAGAGGATCTGCCATACAATAATCACCAAAGCAAACAAGGAGATGGAGTTGACAGAGCGCACACAGTCGACATGACCCACAGACCACTAGAGTCAGCAATCCCACATTTGGAGCTAGATAGAGTCTAACAGCCCGATGAACCCAGCATCAGCTAAACAGGGAAAATGAGAGTAGCTAAGTGTCAAACACATATGGTCGGGATCAATCGCAGCATACGGGACCCAGCTGTCACCCATCACATGGCTGGCCAGAGAGAACCAGCCAGTCCAACAGTTACCGAGTCAAATCCAGAGTCTACACCTACTGGGTCTGTACAGTCACACATGCGTGGTCAACATCAGCAGGCACCAAGCATACAGAGACAGCTGCCAGCCAAAATCAGCCTGAAGAAGTCTCAAAGCCAGAGTCTACCAGAGTCCTGTGGTGGCCTATGGTCACATGTAATATTGACTCACAATACACAGGAATCATAGTCAGTCACAGTTAACATGCGGTAGTCTCAAAACAGAGCATCTGAGAGTCAGGTGGACACAGAGTTGAAGATGATAGGTAGAACTCACAAACAGGGTTAGGGTCACCCTGGGAGGTACTATACACTCACCCCTCAGGGTCCATGTGCAGGAAGGTGCCGATAACCAGGGGGAGTTCAGATTTGATGATGAACAGGTAACTGGACATTGCTGGTGCAGATGGTGCAGATATTTAATTGGGACTCCGTCTCTCCCAGTCCGCCCTTGGGAAAACCTACCTCATTCGGTCTACCCTCTTCCCCCTAGTTGACCTTCCCCAAGACCTCACCCCCAACATTGTGCAGACAGATGATGACGGCCACCACTACTTTCCCGGCAGGTCCAAATGCCCTCTGTCCCAGCTGCTCATAGGCGCGGATGCCTGTGAACAAGGAGGCAGGAAGGAATAGCCTGTAAGTTTGGGAAAGTCAGGCTAGGAAGGAGAGTTGTAATTCAGCTGTGACTGAGAGAGGCTGGAGTGGCGGACTATATACTTTAAGGTGGAATTAGTGAATCTGGGAAGTAGTATCCAAGGCCAGAAAGAACTTAAAGGCTAAAGGCGAAGAGATGAGGTTTTGGAGACAGACTATAGACTGAGATCATGGAGGGAGAGAATCCTGGGACCATGATTGCTGAGAAGCAGAGGTCTTAGGATTTCAGAGCTGGTTTCCAAGTGAGGAGGATCTGAAGACTGAGGGGTGGGAGATAAGACATAGAATGTAATAGTCTGGGACGGGAGAAGGTCTGGTGGCCAAAGGGGTAGGTAATGGGAATTGGGAGGTGGTGATCTAGGAGCCCAGATGAAGTCTGGGGACTGGGGTTGAATGTGGGATCTGTCATACAGGGAGTTGAGTGTGGGAACTGGGGTGCTGAGTTTGGCGTCTGAGGTCAGAACAGTTATGTCCAGAGTCAGATCTGAGTTGCAATCAGACATCAAGAAAGTGGGGCTGGGGCTGGGGCTCCAGGTCTGAGTTGAGCTCTGGATTGGAATCTAGAGTTTGAGGTCCACAGAGGATGGGGCTGGAGGCTGGGAATCTCACCTACAACACTGGCACAGGTCAGCAGGAGGTGGATGGAGTAAGAAGACAGGAGAGCGATGCAGAACAGCAGACCCCTGCAACACACAGCTCAGCTGAGACTCGGCCCAGGTCTTCCACTCGGCCCTCCACAGCACTAACCAACAGCCCCAGCCCCTGAAGAGCCACCTATAGACTCACAAAAAGAAGATGACTCCAGTGTGGGCCATGGCATAAGCCAGCCCCAGGATGCCGCTCCCCATGATGGCGTTGCTGAGGTTGAACACTGACATTCCGAATGATGTCTTTCCCTCAAACTGTTGGTAAGGGGCAAGATCCAGCAGTCACAGACAGGGAGGGGGGAAACAGGACAAGAGGCTAGAGTGGAGCCAAGGAAGGACAGGAAGGTGAAGACAACTGGGGAGGGGAGACATCCGTGGGGAGTGATGGGAGCAAGAGGAAGCTGAAAGAGAAAGTTGATGGCAAGAAGTGGGGGGCGGAAAGGGAGAGCTTAGAAAAGGAAACGTGCAAGACAAGTCTGGAGGGAACACAAGGGGAAAATGCAAGGGGGCTGCAGAGGAACACCTGGAGATAAGAAACAAGAGAGGGGGAAGAGCCCAAAGCAGAAGAGGAGACTATTTAAAGAAAACAGTCACTAGGGCAGAGGGCAGTAAGTGGGAAGAGAGAAACGAAGCAACTGAGAGAACTAGAGCGGGAGCATTTGAGGAAAGGGGGTATCTAGAGATGACAGCAACTGAGGAGCCAATAGCTGGGCCAGGGAGATAGCTAGACCGGGGAGCAGCCAGGGAGGAGAAGGGGTTGGGATTAGATAGGGGAGGTGAGACTTGCACGGGTCCTGTGGGCTCACTTACATCCAAGAACTGAACAGGTTTCCTCCCAGGAGCAGGGCTATGGGTGGTGGGCAGGAAGCCTTCGCATTCCTGCCTGTAGCTGGATAGGGAAAAAAAAAAAAAAAAACAAAACAAAACAAAAACCAAAAACCAAGGCTGATGCAAAGGTAACCCTGACCTCTCTCCCAACAACCCTGGCTCCTCGGATCCCTACTCACCCCGCAGCAGCACCGGTAGAGAGGGTTCCATTCATCTTTGGTTCCTGCATTTCCATCCTGCTGGCAAAGAGATGGGGTAGGAGGGTCAAGAGTGGAGCAACGGAACTAGAAAGTGAGGTGAGGAGAGTTAGAAGACGGGGAGAGGAGCCCCCAGAGACCAACAGATGTAATTCAGAGTAACTGGCCAGAGAGACAAGCAGGGGCAGAGGAGAAAGAGGGGCAGAGGAGAAAGTGGAAGAATTGAGGACAAGCCTGAGAAAAGAGAGAGAGAGAGAGAGAGAGAGAGAGAGAGAGAGAGAGAGAGAGAGAGAGAGAGAGAGATGAACATCAGGGGAGGAGAACCGAAAACAGCTTCTTAGAGACCCAGGGCAAAGAAGGCAAGAAAAGATAATAGAAAGAGGGAGAGAGGGAGAGACACAGAGAGATACAGAAAGACCCACCCCACAGCGCATGAAATGGCCATTTGAAGTAGGAAATAAGAGTTTCCTCTCACAGGGCAGACTCTGTCTCTCGCGCCGTCTGCCCTTTTCTGTCTCTTTCTGTCCCTATCTCCCGCCCCCACCTCTCTCCGGCTGGCTCTTAGCAGGGACACGTGTCACCTGTCTGCCCCACCCCTCCTAGCGCCGCCCTTCCCCCTCAGCTTAGAGACCCCAGCCCCAGTGCTGCAAACTGCTTTTATTACGGTTCTGAATATCTTCACCAGAGACTGAAGCAAACTGAAATGCCACTCTTCCTGGGACAGAACTGACCGATATGCGAATGTAACTAGATGGTGGAGCGCTTTCAATCCTCGGCACTACAAAGAAAAGGGGGGGAAAGCCTGACCCAGGGACTCGCATTAAACTTCCATTCTAGATTCTAGAGGAGTTTTCTCGGACCCCTATCAAGTCTTAAACTCTCCTCTCCTGAGAGAAATCGTTTAGGAGACACTTCCAGACTTGAACCGCTTTCTGAGCTTGGGATGCCTCACAAGCCCGTATAAGTTTAAACATTTCCCCTCCTGATAATGAACCTGCCAACAGTACCCAAGTCCCCCTCCCAGAGCCTCCTGTGTTTCTCAGGGTAAGATTGTCTTTGCAATCCCCACCCAAACTCTGTCCTTTTTAACTAGCAAATTGTACAAAATAGTGGGTCTCACTATGACATTTCATATATGTATGAAATATGCTTTGATGGGCTTCATTCCCCCTATTACCATATCCTGCTCTGTTTCCAACTGTTTTCCTTCCTCTACCTCCAAGGCCCCCTTCTGCTTTCATGTATTATCTCTACTGTTTCTCTTTTTACTTTGTTATTGTTACATCTATACATACTTACATAAATACACCCTGCTGAGTCTATTCAGTGTTGCTTGAATATATATGTTTTTAGGGCTGACCACTCATACTGGAGAACCAATTGGGGAAGCTCATCCCTGGACAAGACTCCCTCTTTGAGCAGTTTTTTTGTTTTTTTTTTTTTTTACAAGTGGGGCCTTTTGAGATTTTTTTCCCACCGCCAGTGTCAACTAATGTCATTGCTTCCGGTCTTGCATAGGTAGCTATACTGTTGAGACTGTATGGGTGTAGCTACCTTGTCCTATATAGTCTCTCAGCCAATGCCCTAATCCTCTTCTGACAACCTTTGGTTGTTTTTTTTTTTTTTTTTAAGAATTATTTATTTATTTATATGAGTACACTGCAGGTGTCTTCAGACACATACTAGAGAAGTGCATCGGATCCCATTACAGATGGTTGTGAGCCACCATGTGGTTGCTGGGAATTGAACTCAGGACCTCTGGCAGAACAGTCAATGCTCTTACCCACTGAGCCATCTCTCCAGCCCTCTGACAACCTTTGTAACCTCTCTTTATAAAGCTCTCCAAGCCTTAGATGTAGAGGCTGTGCCGTGTGTGTATCAATTGGGAATGGGCGCACCACAGTCAGTTCGTTGGTGTCTACATTAATGGTCTCCATCTGCTGAAAAATAAAACTTTTTTGAGGATGGGTGAGAGCTACATTTACCTTTGGGTATAAGGGTAGCTACTTAAAAATGCCAATAGAGGGCTGGAGAGATGGCTTAGTGGTTAAGAGCACTGACTGCTCTTCCAGAGGTCCTGAGTTCAATTCCCAGCAACCACATGGTGGCTCATAACCATCTGTAATGGGATCTGATGCCCTCTTCTGGTGTGTCTGAAGAGAGCTTACAGTGTACTCACATCTATAAAATAAATAAATCTTTTTAAAAATGTGACTAGAAATCATACTGATTTCAGAAACGGGCAGTTTTTTCTCTATGTTCCATGACCTTACTAGCCATGGTTAAGTTGGCTAGGTTTGCAGTGCCAGGTATGAATTTTCTCCCGTTGATCAGGTCTTAACCCCAATTAGACAGTTGTTGGTTACCCCCAAAATAGAAGTGCCACCATTGCACCTCTGGGAATATCTTGTTATACTGGCCATTATGTTTCACAGTCATGACAAATGCATAGGACTACTGATTGTCCCCACAGCCCCAGGAAGCTTGCATAGTACCCTCCAGTACTCTGAAAACCTAGTCCTCAGGGAGGAGGCTTCCAGGCCAGTTCTGGCTCAATTCCTCCAAGTCCTGCGTCCACAGTGTGTGGTGTCTTCAGCAGTAAGGATTTACCTTCAAATTCTGGAAGACAACCAAGGTCAACGGCAATAAGCCTATAGTTATATTGTTTGGGGAATCTCTTGAACTTCTCTGATCAGAGACTTGTAAGGAGGCTTCTGGAACTGAAGTTTTTGTTAGATAGCCTGTATAAGAAGCATTACCAGCCTAATGGTGTAACTTCATTTAAATATGTGTATGTGTACATGTGTGTATATGTGTATACATGTGATATATATATATATATATCACATGTAATTTTATGCAAGCATTAAATAATAATTTCCCATGGTTCTTTCAAACATATTCAGTGTAATTTATTACTCCTCCATCACTCTTCATCTGTATTGCCCTCCTCCACAGTTAGAGACACCCCCCTTTTTCCCATTTCCCACCTCATAGCACCTATGACCTGCTATTTCCCTCTCTAGAGCTCTTTCTCTCACCCCTTCATTCCCCCTCCTGATACTTCCCCTCCCCCTCTCCCTTTCCCCTCCTCCCTCTTTCTCCTCCTCCTCCTCCTCTTCCTCCTCTTCCTCTTTCCTTCTTCTTCTTCTTCTTCTTCTTCTTCTTCTTCTTCTTCTTCTTCTTCTTCTTCTTCTTTTTTCTTCTTGGTTTCTTTGCCTACAGTATGTTGTACACTCATATCCAAAGACTCAGAACTAGGAGATTGGAGAGATGGGTCTGACTGCTCTTCCAGAGGTCCTGAGTTCAATTTCCAGCAACCACATGGTGGCTCACAACCATGTGTAGTGGGATCCCTCTTCTGATGGGTGTGTCTAAAGACAGCTGCAGTGTGCTCACACACATAAAATAGACAAATAAATCTTTAAAAAAGAAGATTCAAAACTAGGATCCACAAATGAAAGAGACCATGTGTGTTTGGGTTACATCACTTGGTACCCATCCATTTCCCTGCACATTTCATGATTTCACTTTTCTTTGCAGCTGAATAGTATTCCACAATGTCTATGCACCATATTTGCATTACTCTATTCATCAGCTGAAGGACATTTATGTTGTTTCTATTCCTAGCTAGAAATGGAATTGCAATGACTAGTGAATAGAGTTATGGTGGACAATAAATGGAGTGAAACAGTCCACAGAGTGGATGAGGATCTTTGCCAGCTATACAAGTGTACATGAATCCTCAAGGAAGATGGAGAGGAGTGAGGTAATGAGTCCTTCAGATATGCCAAAGGATGGTATAGCTAGATCACCTGATATGTTTCTTTTTAGCTCTTTGATAATTCAATATTCTGATTTCCACCAATCCCACCAAACATGATTCCTCCAGCATCTGTTGCCAGTTTTCTTGATAGCCATTCTGACTGGAGCAAAGGAAATTTCAGAGTAGTCTCAATCTACATTTTTCTCATTGCTAAGGATGTTAAACACTTTCTGAGATATTTCTTAGCCGTTTTTTTTTTTTTTTTCTTTTGAGAATTCTCAGATCCATACCCCCTCCCTTTTTCAGTTTGAGACAAAGTCCTGGCTAGTGAGAACTTGCTATGTAGACCCGGCTGGCCTCAAACTCACAGAGATCTGTCTGTCTCTGCCTCTCAAGTGCTGGAATTAAAAGTTTGTGACACCCTGACTATCTTCACAACCCCCTTTCTTATTAGACCATTGACTATCTGTGTGATTTTTTTTTTTTTTTGAGTTCTTTAGATATTCTGAGTACTAATCCTTCTCAGATGTGTAGCTGATAAAGATCCTTTTCCATCCTGGGGATTCCTCATTCCCTTGATGATATCCTTTGTTGTATAGAAGCCTTTTAGTTTTAGATGTTCCCACTTGTCAATTGTTGGCATTAATTCCTTAGCAAATCCCTTCCTGCAGCTATATCTTGTAGCATACTGCCTACGTTTTCTTCTAGCAGCTTCAGTGTTTTGGGTTGGACATTTAGAGCTTTGCTCCATTTGAAGTTACTTTTTCTGAAGATTGGCTTGTGTATGGACATAATTTCACTCTTCTACATGCGAGTATCCAGTTTTCCAATCACCATTTGTTGAAGATGGTTTTTTTCTCCAACATGATGTCTTGGCACCTTTGTCAAACATCAGATGGTTAATGCTGAGGTTAATGTGCACTCATGTTTGGGGGTTCTATTTTGTTCTATTGGCCCGTGTGTTTCTGCTTTTGTGTCAATACCACGTTGTTTTAGTACTATATGTTTTCATTTGCTTTCTGTTGCTGTGACACAATACCATGACCAAGAGCAGCTTGGGGAATGAGAACCTTTGTTTCATATTAATTAGAACTCTCAGGTCACCGTCTATCGTGGAGAGAAGTGAGGGCAGGAAGTCAAGGCAAGAGCCTGGAGGTCGGAACTGAGGCAGAAGCCAGAGAGAAATGCTGCTTACTCACTTGTTCCTTGTGGCTTGCTCAGCTTGTTTTATTATTGAGCCCCAAACTACCTGTTCTGTGGTGGTACCATCCACAGTGAGATGGGATCTCCCACGTCAACCATGAATGGAGAAAATGCCCACAGAGTCTTGCCCAGAACCCAATCTTATGAGCATTTTCTCAGATGAGGGCCTCTCTTTCTGACTCCAGCCTGTGTCAGGCTGACAAAAATACCAACGCACTGCAGCTCCATGATACAGTTTGAGATCTGGAATGGAAAGCTCTCCAGTCTTGTTCTTCTTGCTCTGTTTCCATGACGAGTGCTGTGGGGATTTTTACGGGGGTCCCATTGAATCTGCAGGTTGCTTTTGGTAGAACGATCATTTTCATAATGATAATTCTACCAGTGTATGAGTATGGGAGATCTTTCCATTTTCTAGTGCCTTCCTCAATCTCTTTCTTGAAACATTTAAAACTTTCATTATAGATGTCTTTCACCTCATTGGTTATGTTTATTTTTAAATATTTTACAATGTTGTGAATGGGACTGGGTCCATGATCTTATCTTGCAGCATGAGTGTTGCTGATATCTAGAAAGACTACTACGTTTTAAAGTTGATTTTGTATTCTGCCACTTTGCTGAAGCTGTTCATTTCTACAAGTTTTCTGGTGGGCTTTGTAGGATCTCTTGTGCATAATATCATATCATCTGCAAATAAGGATAATTTGACTTTATTTTCCTATTTGCATCTCTTTAATTCTGCAGTGAGTGCTTCGAGCATTGTATTGGAAAGGAGGAAGCATAGTGGAGATCTCTGTCTCCTTCCTGATTTTAATGGATTTGCTTTGAGGTTTTCCCGATTTAGGGTGATGTTGGCCGTAGGTTTATCATATACAGTCCTCTCTCTTTGGGGCTCTATCATAAAGACCCATTGGATTTCACCAGAAGGTTTTTTTTTTTCTTCTACATCTGTTGAAATTATGATGGATTTTTTTCCTTAAGTCCATTTATATAGTTTACTTCATTTATTGGCTTAGGTTCATTTATTGAGCCATCCCTGCATCTCCAGAATAAAGCCAACTTAATTATGGAAGAGGATCTTTTTCATATATGCCTATATTGGGCTTGTGAGTGTTTTATGCAGGATTTTTGCAACTATGTTGATCAGAGATATTGGCCTATGGTTTTCTTTCTTTAATCTGATTTGGATATTAGAGTAATACTGGTTTCATAAAAGTTTGGGACTTTTTTTTTTTTTTTTTTTTTTTTTGGTTTTTTTGAGACAGGGTTTCTCTGTGTAGCCCTGGCTGTCCTGGAACTCACTCTGTAGACCAGGCTGGCCTCGAACTCAGAAATCTGCCTGCCTCTGCCTCCCAAGTGCTGGGATTAAAGGCATGTGCCACCACTGCCCGGCACCAGAAGTCTTTTTTATCCCCATTTCAATCTCTTTGTTACAGATCTGTTTAAGTTGTCAATCACTCTTGTTTTAATTTTGGTAGGTTGGACAAATCTAGCAATTTGTACCTTTCTTTTATGTTTTCCACAGTGAAAAATAGTACTCCCTTATAATAATCTGAATTTCACTGATTTTCTATTTTTTTCGTTTTTAATTTCCTTCTGTTTTGGGTAGTGTTGGGATGGAACCCAGGGCTTTCTGCATGATAGTCCAGAACTTTATTTCTAAGCTACATGTCCAACCTTAGCATTCTGCATTTAAAAGTGCCTTTTTTTTTTTTTTTTTTTTTTTTTTTTTTTTTTTTTTTTTTGTCTGCATTGGGACATTACTAGGTGTAAGCAGTAAGCACTCAGTCAAAGAATGTTAGGTAGCCAGGCCTGGTGGCACACACCTTTAATTCCAGCCCTTGTAAAGCAGAGGCCCGCTTATCTCTGTAAATTCAACGCCAGCCAGGTCTCCACAGTGAGACAAAGCAACAGACAAATGAACCAGCATCTTTGATGTCTCACCTGAGTAGGACGGTGGAGCTGGGGAATCTCTTCAGTTTCCTTTAGAATCTAGTGGATACATTGTCTAAAATAACTGGCTCAAAGAACAAAGGCGTCAACAGTGGAGGGATTAGCTATAAAAAGAGATATCTAACAAACCTATTTAAACCGCCTGTGCTAGATGCTACCTTTTCATGAAGGTATTATTACCTCTTTAGCCTGATACCAACACAAAAAGGGTGTGTTGATCTTACCCTATGGCAATAAGAGACTCACAGAAAGCATTATGTAAGTACAGGACCACCTCTTTGTGTGCCTCAGTTTACTCTCACACAGAGATCTACACAGTGAACAGTGATCCAGAATAACTCAGAAGCCTCAAAGAGAAGGGAAAGGTGAGCAGAAGTTCTGGAAAGGGCAAGAGTCAGGAAAGGTGGGAGCCAGAACCCCAAGAGTATGTTAAAGAGCCCAGTAAAAGAAGAGGAGCCATTAAAGGACCCTGGCAGCAGGACAGAAGCTCAGAGGATCTAGTAAGACCCTGACAGTAAGGAAAAGTGGGTGGGGGGGGTTCCACCGGAACTCCAACAGAATGTAAAGTTGATATGAGAAAGGGGAAATATGAGGGTGAAAAGAGAAACAGCAGGGCATGAACAGAGCATCCTAGGGATGGACAGAATAGTGAGAAAGTTAATGATAGAACAGGCACCAGGTGGAGTATCTATAAGACTTGAACGTTTTGTTTTAGAGGCGGATATCGAAGAGGCACGATCGAGTACAAGTGGTTTTAATGGGGTGTTGTAGAGCTCGTTAAAGTTAATACCCTTAAATAGATTTTGTTTTGGTCACAAACGTGTCAAGGGGTTGGAGAGATGGCACAACCGCTAAGAGTGCTGGCTGCCCTTCCAGGGGACCAGTGTGGGAGTTCCAACATCCACATGGTGCCTTACACCTGTCTGTGACTCTAGCTCTAGGAGATTCAAGGCCTGCTTCTGGCATCCATGGCGCCCACACGTGATGTGCAAGCGTATGTGCTGGCAAAACATCCACTCACGTGAAGTAAAAACAAATAAATCTAAAAAGTAAAATGTTGTTCCATGTAAAGGAAGGTACTAGATTGACTATTGAGAAATCTAAAAAGAAAAGAAAGAAAGAAATTTAGCCAGGCGGTGGTGGCGCACACCTTTAATCCTGGGAGGCAAAGGCAGGCAGATTTCTAAGTTCGAAGCCAGCCTGGTCTACAGAGTGAGTTCTAGGACAGCCAGGGATACACAGAGAAACCCTGTCTCGGGAAAAAAAGAAAAGAAAAAGAAAGAAAAAAAGAAAAAAGGAGAAATCTAAAATACTGGACAGAGCTGGCACGTAGCTTTGATCCCAGCACTCCCAAGGCAGAGGCAGGTGGATCTCTGTGAGTTCAAGGACAGCCAATGATACACAGAGAAACTCTGTCTCAAAAAAGGGGTTGGGGGTTTAAGATAATCTAAGATAATTTTGGCTTTGTAATTATAACATATTAACATCTTTATACTTATGGCTGAAAATTTAAGACATAGATAACTGGTCATTAATATTAACATGTTAACATAGGTATGACGTAGCGGCAACTATATTTAATAAAAAATAACAAAATATATTTTAAAAACACAAAGAAAGCAGATGAAGGAGACAGATATTTTCATTTAGGAGAGTTCAAGTGTAGGCGCCCCAAAAATAAAATACAGAATCTGGGTAAACAAAGTTATAGCAAAGGAACTAAGATTGGCTTTCCTTGTAAATTTAGCAGATTTGAGGTTAGTCATTTTATCACCCAGTAAAAACTTAAATATCTAGGATTTGAGAAATATAAAAGTATAGTTCTTCCCCATAGCTAAACCTACAGAACTGAAGATCATAGACACAGCAAAGTTTGTATAATGAACAAAATTTATATAAATTTGAGTTTTTGTGCCATGAAGTAAGGCCAATGGAAAAACAGTTAAACAACTTTTTGAAGAAATCTAATCAAGGTGTTTAAAATCTCATTTCGTAAAAGGATAAAACATAATCCTTGATTTTTAAAATTAAATTTATTCATTTTATTTTATGTGTGAGTTATTTGCGTGCATATATGTATATGCACCATGTGTGTGCTTGGTGCACACAGAGATCAGAATAGGGGATGGGATCCCGCTAGCACTGGAGTTACAGATGGTTGTGAATCACTGTGTAGCTGCTGGGAATTGAACCTGGGTCCTCTGCAAAAGCAACCAATGCTCCCAATCACTGAACCTAATCTTCTGGTCTAAAATCTATGTTTTTGCAAACCAGTTTTTGTAAACACTTCTAAGATCTGGTAAGCATTAGCAAGAACAGAACTTAAGAGAACCTTGTAAACAGAGAACCAGGCTTCACTTTTATCTGGATATGCCAGAATTTAGATTTTATGAGTTAAAATTAAGTTAGAACTATATTGCACTTATCCTTTATAAATTTTATATAAAAATCTTTTTTATGGAGCTTGAGAGATGGCTCAGCGGTTAAGAGCACTGACTGCTTTTCCAGAGGTCCTGAGTTCAATTCCCAGCAACCACATGGTGGCTCACAACCATCTGTAATGGGATCTCTTCTGGTGTGCATAAAGACAGAGTACTCATATCCATAAAATACATGAATATTTAAATGATTTTAAAATATTTTTATGGGGCTGGAGAGTAGTTAAGAACGCCAACTACTCTTCCAGAGGACCTGAGTTCAATTCCCAGTACCCACCTGGTGGTTCACAACCTTCTGTAATGGTATATATGATTCCCTCTTCCAGTGTGTGTGAAGACAGAACACTCTTTTTTTTTTATAGTATAGAACAGTTTATTCAGGGTGTGTGGGGGGGAGTTAAGAGGGTAGTAGAGGCAGAAAGAGAGAGAGAGAGGAGAAATAAAGGAGTAGAGAGGCTGGCCACGAGCATGCGGAGAGAGGGGGAAGGGATGAGAGAACAGAGCAAGGGAAGGAAGCAAGAGCAAGAGAGCAAGACAGAACACCCATATACATAAATAAATAAATTTTTAAAAATCTTTTTACATGAAAGCATTTCTCTTTAATGGATTTTATCAACGATATACTTTATATTTTGTAGCTCTTTAAATATAATGGCTTTTTCTATTCATATTTGGAGAAAACCCTAGTTCAGGTCCCAGCACGCACATAGCAGCTGAAAACTTTCTGTAATTCTAGTTCCAAAGGATTTTTTGCCCTCTGCTCAGCTCCATGGGCAATGGAGCTAGTAACATATGTTACTAGTGTGCAGACATGCACGCATGCAAAGCGCCCATACATAGAAAATAACTTTTATTTGAGACACAGAAAACATGTACACTGTATTGCAAATGTTTAACAGTACAAAAAGATATAGTAACCATTTTAAATACACTGAATTGGAAAACTGTTTATGCCAGTTTAAAAAAAAAATTCAGTCACCTTAACATGTTTACATATACACATATATATCCATTCATAATAGCCACACACATTCACGCATCTTTTTTAAAAAGGTTTATTCATTTTGTGTGTATGTTTGCTGGCATGTATATATGTTCACCATGTGCATGCTTGGTGTTTATGGAGGGGCCATCAGATCTCTTAGAACTAGAGTTACAGACTGTTGTAAGCCACAGTGTGGGAGTGAAGAACTGAACCCAGGTCGTCTGCGAGAGGAGCAATCCTTTAACTGCTGAGACATCCATCTTTCCAGCCCTATGTGCACACCTCTTTTTTAAGGTTTGTTTGTTTGTTTGTTTTGGTTTTTTTTTTTTTTTCGAGACGGGTTTCTCTGTATAGCCCTGGCTGTCCTGGAACTCACTCTGTAGACCAGGCTGGCCTGGAACTCAGAAATCTGCCTGCCTCTGCCTCCCAAGTGCTGGGATTCAAGGCATGCGCCACCACTGCCCGGCTTAAGGTTTATTTTTATTGTTTTTAGTTGTGTGTGCGTGTGCGTGTGTGTGTGTGTGTGTGTGTGTGTGTGTGTGTGCACATGCATGAGCAAATGAGTGCAAGTGACCATGGAGGCCAGAAATGTCAGCTATCCTGAAGCTGCAGTTCATAGTTACAGATGGGTGTGAGCCACCTGCTAAGAACCAGACTAAGGTCCTCTCGAAGAGCAGAGTGTGCTCTTGATCACCAAACTTTCTCTCCAGCTCCATTTCTCATATGTACACATCTTAAAACCAGATATATAGAACTCAATAATCTTAACAGTGGCCACTCGTTTTATGACATATAAAGACAATTTACATACATGTAACACCACCTTTATGAACATAGATGACAAACACATACAAAATTACATGATCACCATGTAATCACCAAAGGACAAGAGTAGTGTAAAACTTCTCTATCTGAGCAGACTGTGGGCCTTTGGGAAATGGGGATACAGCTGGGAGTTAATTTGGGCAGTTGAACCCCCTCCCCTGCTAGAGCACCTTATCTCTTGTAGCTTGGCTGAGAGATGTTTCAAAGGCTGGGGTGGGGCAGGAAGCTAGGGGACAGTCAGAAAAAAGACAAGCAACTGAATGCATCCCTGCAGGCTGGAGAAGCTCACTGGAAGTCTGTAGATTGAACTATTTTAGGTTTTGGTTGGGTTTTTTTTTTTTTTTTTCAAAACAAATAATGCAGGGACCCATGAATGGCTCAGCAGTTAAGAACACTTGTTGTCCCACCAGGTGACCTGAGTTCAATCCGTGGGATCCACGTGATAGAAGAACTGAGTCCTACAAGTTATCTTCTGACCTTCCACAGATACGGTCTGGCATGCAGCCCCCCCCCCAACACCAAATAAATAAATAAAAAATGTAATAAAATGTCTGAAATGTAACTTAAAATGTAACTCAGGTCAGAAAGGAAGAGAGCCTCCGGCGTGTTCCCCATGGCAGCCAGGTGGGTGAAGACAGATTGGCCATTTCAGACAAGCTGAGAATTTGGTACTTGCTTTGATCTGGAAGTCTAGCTGGAGAAACTGCAGGTGTAGGCATGGTGAGTTTGTCTCTGATCGATCCCTGCAGGCAGGTATGGGCAAGATGCCCACATGGAGATGAATGCCCCGTTCCAGTTTTAGGTCAGACAGGGGAAAAATTTTTAAAAAAAATAAATAAATAAATAAATAAACAACAAGTGGGAGGCAGACAGAAATGGGGATATTTGGCAGAGAAAGTCTCAGGGGAGGGGTGGCTAGTGGCCATAAGCCACTATTCATATCAGAGTTCGGGGGGAGGGGGGTGCAGAGAGAGCAGAAAGAGAACCTGCCTGAGTCTTGTTATCTGATTAGAGCAGAAGTTTGGTTAAAAAGAAGGTTTTGCTAGGCAGTTGCCTCTCAGTCAGAACAAAGGAGGGTTTCTGGAGAAGTAGAACTTTTTGTAACAGGTTCTGGAAAACAGCAGACAGCTGATAGAAAAGGTCATTTTGTGGCAAGAGAAAACATGAGCATCACAAATAAGGAGTGAGGTCAGACCTAGGAGAGCTGCAGAAACTGCAGGGCCAATGGGGGAGCAGAGAGAAGGGCAGAAGCTGAGAAAGATAAAGGCTTGAGTGCAGGAAGCTTCAAACAGTACCCCATTGCATTGGTCCCTGAGTTTGGAAGTCAAACCGTGCTCCTCTCTGGGCAATGGTAGCCATGTTTGGAGGAGTACGATGGCCCAAGCTGGGTTACAGTAGAAAATTTTAAGATGTGCTCCAAAAAGTCTGGAGGATTGCTGGGCCAAGGCCGCAAGGAAGGGTGAACAAAAAGGGGCAACTTTCTTGACAGAAACCAAGTGGACAGAGGCAAACTCCGAGACCAAAAGGAGACCAAGAGTTCTGTCTAGGAAAAACTCTCCACAAGGTCCTAGGGTTTTTGACAAGTCTGCCTGGCAGAAAGTCAGAAAGGGAGACTTTCCAGAGATGGAAAATAAGTCTCCAAACTCATCCAGAGTCCAGCCTGGATGGTGCATACTAGAATCAAAAACGGAGAGCAGTCCCTGAAGAAAGGGGGGAGGGATAAGGGGCTGGAGAGGGACCTGTCATAAAGGCCACACACACTGACTGTCCATATGGGCCACCAAATGAAAGGTCAGTGAGAAGAAAAACAGACAGCGGAACAAACGCTTTAGAACGATGCAGATTTTTATCTAGAGGGGAAAAGCTTCAGATTCGAACAGATGGGTCTCTGTTAGAATCAGAGCCCATGGTCCCCTTATCAGTTGGGTTAGTAATAGGGGAGAAGCGGGTGGAGGGAAAGGTTAAAAGGTTTCCATTTGGGGCCTGCAGTTGAGCATTGCTAGGGACAACCATCGAGTGGTCCGTTAAAGGATGTTAGGTGATCCACAACACCTGTCCTGGCTGCCCGTTACTAGGGATCCCTGGGGCCAGGCGGTGGAAAATCTAGAGAAACAAGTTAATTTACTTCTCGAAGCCAAATTATTGTAGTTATTCACTGCTCAAGCAAAATGGAGTTTTACAAAATAACATGGCCCTAGCAAACATCCTGAATCTGTCTCCTGTGATGAGGAGTCCCAAAGCACGAGTACCCTCCGGGGACTCTCATCACTTCTAAATGAAATTTCTAGGACTAAGGCACCAAAAAGATATCCTCACTTCACTCAAATGTCCTTAGGGAAACCCTGAAACGTTTGTCCATCCCCAGGGTTTCTAGGACCACCATCTATCTCCATGGCTTGCCTTCCTCCCTCGAGTTCATAATTCTCTATCTCCTAAAATTGAAAACACTCAGACTTGGCCTCTGGGAGCCCATTGCTAGCTTAGCTCCCACTAGGAAGAAAGACTCTGCCTTATCCCATACCAAGCTGCTTCCCAAGTGCCTGTCCCACCGTGAGCTTTGCCAGCACGCCAAACAGTGAGGTTTTGGTTGGTTATTTGTTTGTGTTATCAGCTGGTTGGTTTGGTGTTTCTGTTGTTTTGTTTGGGGGGTGATGAAAGAACTGCTAATTGTAATTGAGTTTCATTTCTTTGAACCCTACGTGGAGATTAAGGGGGGAGGGTTTCCCATTCAAACCCATGTGGAGGAAAAGAAAATTATGTGTATGTGTGTGTGCACGCGAATACATGTATGAGGGAGCGCGCGCACGTGTGTGTGTGTGTGTGTGTGTGTGTGTGTGTGTGTGTGTGTGTCTGTCTGTCTGTCTGTCTGTCTGCCTGCCTGCCTGCCTGTCTGTCTGTCTGTGTCTGTGTTGGGTGCACCAAATGGATAGATGGAATAATCGACAGAATACAACCACGTCTAGAGACAGGGACAAGCAAAAAAAAAGGGGGGGGGGAAACAGACTCAGACAGTAAAGAGGACTGAGGAGGAGAAAAAAAAGAAAAACAGTCTCAGACAAATAGGTGGCTAGGAGACACAACACAAGGTTCATGGTTCAAAAGGACAAATAGGGGAGACACGGGGAAAGAGGAGGAGGGAAACAGTTGGAGGGGTAGTTACTGGAAACAAAATGCCAAAGGAGGCAAACTCAGACAGGTGGGTTGGAAATGGGCTCCTACAGTAACCAGGAGGAATGCCAAAGGCAATCAAAGCCAATAACAGGAAATAATCTACTAGACAGGTACGTACAGCTAAATGCATCCCAAACAGGTTTGGATCAGACACATTAACCAAAGGGTCAAAGGGACAGAGCTAATAGTGGCTGGGTAAGCCAGGTCATCAGATTCTGATGCCAACCTAAGACAGCCTAGCCCAAAGAGAACCCTAGACACTTGGTCCCCCAGATGGAGATAGGGAGAGTATTTGTTGTTGAGTAAGGAGTACGAACCAGTGTCTCAGAGTCTTGGTGCCCATCCCTGGCATTGGGTGGGGCCTGTCCTGGCCCTAATTAAAAGTCCCATGTAGTCTGTCTATTCACTTCCAACCAAGGATGTGACAGGCATGTCTGTCCCACACAAACCATGAGCTCCTTACTGGGCGTCAGCCATGGGAGACCTGAAATCCTAGCTTAACTAGACTGGGCTGCTTGAAGCCCAGGTGGACAAGAAGCGTCTATGTGGAATCTGGTCTGCCTGCCTACCCCCTACAGGGAGCATAGAATTCCCGGAAAGGCCAGAAGCTGGCTGGGCCTTCAAAGGTAGCCTATATGCCCCCACCCCACCTACTTCCCCACAATAGGAAAGACTCTTGCACACTCAGGGACCACAGCTTCATAACCGGCTCCTTCCCAGCTCCATCCAGGGACTTGGTGATGCAGATGCCAAGTCTAGCAAAGTGCACACAAAGACTCACAATCACCCACAAAGAATCCAGGCTGAGAGGCGGGAACACGCTATGGACTCAGGCCCAACTACACGTGAAGTGCCTGAGCTTATGGGACAGTCGTAAACTCACAGCTGTGCTGAACTATAGCGGTCTTCCAAGTGTCACCCACTGAATCAAAGCCTCAAACAACACATAAACTGGCAGAAGAAGACTGATTTAGAGACAAAGTTGCCCCCACAGATTCGCAGACATACCAAAGACAGCCAACTGATTGATCCCACACAGTCACGCAGTTTCTCAGGGTACAAAGATGGACGCACAGATGAGTGCACAGGGCACAGCACATCCCTTTATCTTTCCTACACTTGGATTCAGATGGTGCCAGCGGGGCCAGCTTCCTCATCCGTGCTTGTGGACTCAAGTGTGCCCTTGTGGTCAGAGAGAAACGGGCACTCCCAAGCAGACATGACAGTACAGAGAAACCCAATGATTGGCACACCCATCTGCATTGAAGCACATTGGCCACACACAACCCACGCACAAACACAAGGATTCAGAAACGAAACGTCCAGGGACACCATACAAAGGCACATAAATAAGAGATGCAAGGATATAGAAAGTACACTTCTTTTTTTTTTTTTTCTTTTTTGGTTTTTTTTTGAGACAGGGTTTCTCTGTGTAGCCCTGGCTGTCCTGGAACTCACTCTGTAGACCAGGCTGGCCTCGAACTCAGAAATCCGCCTGCCTCTGCCTCCCAAGTACTTAGATTAAAGGTGTGAGCCACCACTGCCCCGCACAGAAAGTACACTTCTAATGTTACAAAGTGGAACTTCAGAAAATGCTCCTAAATGTGGAAAAAGAAATAAGGAGCCAGCTAGCCACGACTCCAGAGGAAAACACCCATACTACACAGACCGGTTGCCATTCACCAAAGAAAGGCAGAATCACAGCCACCGCAAACACACAGAAAACACTCGTGAGAAATGCACCCACAAGTCTTACAAAGGACACACATAAACACGTAAGCAACATACGCCTCCATTCCGCTGAACTGCACAAGTAGACAGTACCACACGCATCAGTTGCCAGATAAGAAATATGTTAAGTTAGGGAGGTGGTGTGGAAAACACAGCTGGACAAATAAGTAGGAAGACACATATGCCGCTCATATCTCTGTGCTGACTGCTGAAAATGTGACCAGACACGTAAGATACCCACATTATTAACACACACACACACCTTACACCACACATGGGGTCAGGGGAAGGGGCACGCAGCAGCTGTCTCCTTCGCTTCTATTCAGGCCTACGCAGCTTTCTCTCTCCTCTGTCAACCTCCCCCCACCTAGAGTACATCTGTACTTCAGGCTGGCCCGGGAAAAAGACACCTGTCAGCAGAAACCTTGGCCCATGTGACTAAGTGGGGGAGGGGGGCTAGGCAAGTATTTACAGTTCAAGAAAAAAAATCTGAAATCTCCTGTCTAAGGAATTAATAGACCTCGGACAAAAAAAAAAAAAGGAGATACCCTCAGCCACTGACTCACCCATCCATTTTTCAGCTGTAGCCTACTGCCTTGACCACCCTTGCCACACAGCAAATGATCAATAAATTCCAAACATCAAGTGCTGTATCATCATCATCATCATTATTATTGTCGTTGTTATTATTATTATTATTCCTGCCAAAGGAGCTGGGGTGGGGCAATAAATTGTCAGCTAGCTTGCCAGCTCCTTTGTTAGCTCCTGGAAGTTTGAAAACACTACAAATATCAGGCGCAATACATAGATTGGCACAAAGAAACGCAAACGGGGAGTGGGATCTGGCTGTGGAGGACAACCTGTTATGGAAGGAACAGATGTTTGAAAGTATGCCTGCAGCCTTGAGGTCTTGCCAGGGATAAGAACACTTTGTTAGTTGATCAGGGTATGACTCCTACTCAAGGTCATTTAAGGATCTGCTTCTTCGGTAAAGCGGGGCTTTGTGTGCCATGGCATTCCTATTTAGACACAAGTCATTTTGGAAAGCAAGGCATGGAGACCCATGTCTGCTCATGGTGCAGGCTGAGAGGATCTGAGATCTTCAGTAACAGACATCTTGAGCTACATGATGAGACTATTTGAGAGAGAGAGAGAGAGAGAGAGAGAGAGAGAGAGAGAGAGAGGAGAGGAGAGGAGAGGAGAGGAGAGGAGAGGAGAGGAGAGGAGAGGAGAGGAGAGAAGAGAAGAGAAGAGAAGAGAAGAGAAGAGAAGAGAAGAGAAGAGAAGAGAAGAGAAGAGGAGAATCGGTCCTTCAGGAAGACCCCTGATTTTCATTAAAATAGGTCAGAACTCAGAAGCAGAACTCCTGCTCTACAGGAGCAGGAAAAACACAGCCAAGCAAGTCTTTGGCAAAAGCTTTCTGTCTCTGCTCAGCCACTCCTCCTTAGCTCTTCGGCCCTGGCCCTGAGAAATTCCTAAATTTTGCTGTGCCTCGAGAGCAAGGTAAATGCCTAATTTAGGAAGTCAGAGGGAGGATGGATTTCGAGAGTAAAGCACGTATAGCCACGCTTAGCTCCTCTAACTGCCCAGTATAAGTTTGTGGACCGAATAGATGAATGAATGGTCTGTAAAGCAAAACCCCCCAATCTTCTGCAGTTTGAATTTTAATCTGTCCTTTCATGAAGACACCCCACTGGGAAACTCTTTTCAATCCTTTCCTGACCCTCAGAGTTGTGTCCATGCACACCCCCTGCCTCCCCACCCCACCCCTGCCCTCTGCACAGCGATTGAAGCCCTTCTGGGCCCAGGCTTCCTCTTCCCCTCAAACTCTTAAAATGCCCTCTCCCGGAAAGAGTTGGTCTGGCTGACGGGAGGGAGGACACCTTTACACTCAGTGGGGTGTTGGGTGGGAGCCTTTGGCTCCGGGAAGAGCCTGGGTGTAACTGGCTTGCCTGGCAGGAATGAGGATATTCTTAAGAGACACTTGTGTGTCCCTTCCCTTGGCTATTAGAGTATTGAAACAATGCACCCCAAGAAATTGGAATTTCCCCAGGAATCTCATGCTGGGCTAAGGGGAAAAAAACGCTGAAATCTGGGGCCAGCCAGGGGGAAACCTTGTCTCTAGGAAAGAGATATTAGAACTTGTCAGACTATCTTGCTGGAGAGACTGACACAGACAGCTGACAGGCCCCATGGGCAGCATCACACTTTGACTGGGATAGCTCAGCTATGCATAACTCTGACCCCCTACTTAAACCTGAACCTCATGTTAACTCACCTAGGAGAAACTTGGTAAAAGGTTGTCGCTGAATCTCTTTGTCCCTCTTTCCAGTGTTCTCACAATGATTAAATCTCCTTTTCCTGCTTTTCACTATTAATTTGTCTCTTCCGTTGGCTTATGGAGGACTGGTGGCCGAATCTGTCTTGTTATGTGACACTAATGCCTCCAGTGGCATGGGGAACTCAGAGCCTGGCTCCTGGCTCCCAAACCTTGAGCCCTGCTGGAGGAAGCAAGTTTCTTTGCTAAAAATTAAACATCCTCTTTGTGACCCACAAGAAAACAGGACATAGGAAGCATCCAGCAGGATGAACATGGGCCCCTGTGCCTGGCACTCCCTCCTCTCTTGTGGAGTGGTGGCCTGTTTGAACCCTTCCTTTCTCACACTTGTTTACTGCAGCGGGAGGATCCAGGTTCCCATCACCCCACAAGACTCTCTTGAGCTCCACTGACCAAAATGTTGCTTCACCTTTCTAATGTAATGTAACATTTTGCTTCTTCTGTGGTGATGGAGCCTCAACTTAGAGCCTCCATCCTTGGACCTCACATGCACACCTCAGGCAAGTGCTCTCTACCTGAGCTGCATCCCAAACTGTCACTCCTACCTTGGCTCTCATGTACCTTAAATGGTTGTTGCTACGTAACAGGGCCCCATCACAGCCCTATCCAGAGTTTTTAAAACAAAACCAAAACAAACAAACAAAACACTCTCTCCCTCAGGAATATTTCTGTCTCTTCATAGAACCTCTCTAGAATACAGAGTAGCAGCATAGGGTCTGGGACACTCCTCAGTGGATAAATGCACTAGCCACACAAGAGAGGTGACCCGAGATGGATCTCCAAAACCCAAGTCAAAATTGGATGAGGTGGCATGCAACTGTAATCCTGGCACTCATGTAGTGCAGTGGGAGGCAGAGGCAGGAGAATAGCCCAGAAGATAGCATGCCAGCTTCCTGGGCTACATAAAACAGCAGCAAAAAAAAAAAAAAAACAGTGAGAGAAGAGAATCTACCTCAACAAAGTGGAAGGCAGGAACCAGTTCCCTAAAGTCATCCTCTGACCTCGAGACAAGCACACACACACACACACACACACACACACACACACTTTTTTTTTTTCTGTTACAGGGTCATTCTATATAGCCTTTCCTGGCGTGAGTGCACTATGTAGACCAGGCTGGCCTCAAACTCACAGAGAGCCTTCCAGGTATGCACCACCAGGCTCTGCTTAAAAAATAATAATGCAGAAAGTGAGGCTGGGGATGCACCTCAAAGCTGTTTACCTTGTTTGCAAAGGCTCCTGGGTGCTTCAGCAATAAAAGAAAATACAGAACATACTGACAAGAAAATTAAGTAACAGCCACAAAAGGCTAGTTCCGATAGTTAAACTGAGAGCAGACCCTGTTCTAGGCAGTAGGGGGCAGCAGAGAGCATCACACTAGAAACCACCCCCCCCCCCCACACACACACACACACACACTTGATGGAACTCTCATTCAGAGGCATGGAGAGTCCATCTTTTAGTTCTTTGATGCTCACTAAAGTCTTTCCCACTCAGCTTTTTGCGTTTACTGCCCCCTTTTCCCGCAATGCACCTCTTCCAAATATCTGTGCGCCTGCTCTGAAGACTGGAGCAGACTGGAGCAGAAAAATGGACTGATCCCACAAGGTAGAGGCCAGCCTGGGCAACCTCTCAAGATCTCATCTCAAAAAGGAAGAAAGGGCAATTTAATCCTTTCTTCACTGTCCGTTCTCCTCATCTTACTTTATTGCCACCCGACAAAACATCATCTATTTGCTGGCCATGGTATGTCACACTTGTAATCCCAATGCTAGGGAGACTAAGGCAGGAGGACCAAGCCTCAAGGACAGCATGGGCTATATAGGAAGACCCTATCTCAAAGATGAAGCATTTTCTTTTCTATTTACTAGTATAGCTGTATTTAATACAGTTACCTTACTAAATGTATAGAGACATATTACCATATACACTGTATGTTATATGTATAGGGTGATGCCTAGGTTTTATACATGACACAAAATATATAAAAAATGTGTGTGTGTGTGTGTGTGTGTGTGTGTGTGTGTGTATTCAGTCCCAGGAGATCCAATACCCTCTTCTGGCCTCAGAAGGCACCAGACAGACATGCTTTTGATTCACATACATATGTGAAGGCAAAAACACGCACACACATAAAACAAAATAAATAAAATCTAAAAATAACATTTTAAAAGAATTATTTATTTTATGTATGTGAGTACACTGTCACTGTCTTCAGACACACCAGAAGAGGGCATTGAATCCCATTACAGACAACTGTGAACCACCATGTGGTTACTTGGGAATTAAATGCATCTTAACCACTGAGCCATCTCTCCAGCCCCTAAAAGTAACATTTTAAGAATTCAGCAATGCACTGGAAACAACTTATATAGGTTTTCACAAGTAAGCTTGTTCAGTTTTGAGAATTTTGTAAACTGACTGTTAAAGAATTATTATTGTTAAAATTGAAATGCTGGGACTAGAGAGTTGGCTCTAGGTCAAAAACCCTTGTTGCCTTTGCAGAAAACCCAGGTTTAGTTCCCACCATCCTGACTCCAGCTCCAGGGTCTGACACCTTCTGACCTCCTTGGGCTGCAGACATGCATGTTTCCTGCATATATATGTAGAAAAAGAACACTCATACATATAAAATTAAATTGATCTTTAAAATAAAATGCTGATTAATCTCAGCATTCAGGATGCAGAGGCAAAACAGATCTCTGTGAATTTGAAGCCAGCCTGGTCTACATAATGAGTTCCAGGACACCCAGAGCTACATAGTAACTCTTTGAGAACCTGTCTCAAAAAAATAAAATAAGAAATGCGGACAGAAGACTGTGGTGGGTGGGAAAACCTGAAAGCTCAGTACTTGGAAGGCAGGGAGTAGTTTGTGGGTTGGAGGCCAGCTTGACCTACATTGAGACCACGGGAAGAGAAAGAGAGGAAGAGAAAGAAAAATAATACTGTGAACTTAACAGTTAAGTGGATAGGATTTTTAAATATAACAGATCCTCACAATATATCACTTCCCAGTTATCTGATTGTATTGCCTTCATTTCCTATGTTCTTGAAGCCACTTCTCCTATTGTACGGTCGAATTAATACATAATGGTGTACTGCTGCACCTGTGTTTAGACTACACATGGGTGACTTAAAATCTGACCAGATGATAGATAATATGTAAACCATGGAAACTAACAAATGCTACAAACAGACCCAATCCCCTACCCTGCCAAAAGCCAGTTAACCATTTACCAGCACAGTGCTGACAGCACTAAATAGTGCCTAATACACGGTAAATACTCTTTCAATTATTGTGTTTTATGCACTAGGGCACTAGGGCAGTTGTGTGTGTGTGTGTTTTGAGCACACACACAAAAAAACATATACATATTCATATATGCTTTAAACTTTTATTCATTCATACATTTATCTACCTATTTACTTATTTGAGGAGGGGGCACGTAACACAGTGCGCATGTTGGAGATCAGAGGACTGTCCTCGTCCATCCACCTTGTGTCCGGGGAATCGAACTCGGATGGTCAGGTTTGGAGGCAAGAGCCTCTACTTAGTGTGTCTCGCAAATCCGTAGACACGCTTTTCAGCGGTGCCGGTGGAGGTGGTGGCCGCAGTAGTGGTGGTTAAAATGTATCAAGAAGTATTTGGAAAATAAACAATTAGGAAAGCATGCACATCTAACTCTCCGATTAACACCGTGAATTCTGCATAGGTAATTATCTCTACTTTTCAGATGAGGAAACTAAAGTTCTAAGGTGGCAAAATTGAAAGCACTTCAATCAGCCGGTAGAAGTAGGATTCAAAATTGCAAATAGCATGTGATAGCTTCCCGGGCGGAGGTAGAATTCAAAATTGCTCGCCATAGCTTCCCGGCTAGCTTGCTTTTTCAACAGGCTTTCCTCCCGTGGTCACGCCCCACCCCCTTGCGTAATTTCCTTTCCCGCCAGACTTAAAGAAAATGGGTCATGTCCGCTGCATTTTGGGAAATGTAGTACATAGGCTCAATAACCGCCCCGATGTAAAAAGGAAAAGGCGACCAAACAAGTTATCTTGGCCTCCTTTTTCTTGCTTTTTTTTTGTCCCAGTGAGCAGAGAGGGGTAGAAGTTTCCCATGCCAAGGTCTGTCTGTGTAGCCCAGACTGGCCGAGAATTCGTTATCTTGCTCCTAAGCGCCCCTATACGACCTTGGCCTTGAAACAAAGAACAAAGAGCCAATTCACATGCCTTGCAACATTATTGGACAAACGATGTCAGTTGCATTCTGGGAAATGAAGTTCCTGTGACCCGGATATGTCGACTCAAGATGACGAGACTAACGTCATACGTTGTACTCTGGTCTGGACCTCCGGGGAACTGAACTGTTTTACAAAGCAAACTTTACCACGTTGCGACAACATCTAGGCGTGTGCGACAGGCCTTCGGGTCCACTCCGAACACCAACGGGAGCCCTACCTTTTCTCACCAGTTTGCGCACTCTTTTCGAGGCTGGTGATTAGCCACCTTCTGTATCCAAGAGCTGAGGTAGGTCCTGGGGCACCGAGGACTTGAATTGGGACCAAGACTGGAGGCGTGCCTGCTCTGTCCTCAACTCGGGATGAGGGGACTCGCTATCGGTGCTGCAGTTGCATAGTTCAGTCAAGCCCTGGGAAGCTTGCCTAGCTAGAGCAGGGAACTAGAATGCTGGGTGAACTCGAGGGGTACAGCATGGAGCTACACAACTGATCTGCTATCGGCTGGGCCTTCTTGAAGGGTATTTGGTGGTCCTGATGGGCTGATGCTCTTTGAGGCTATGCAAATAGTCTTAGGGCTATTAATAAAAGATGGGTCTTGAAGGTATTAGATGCGTTGTGCTGTGTCCGCCGGGAAATTAATGAAAGCTAATAATGAGAGTGGTGGCTGTTCGGCAGTTTGGATAGTAATCGATATTGGTGAGGTTATGGAGAGAATAACAGAGATGGGTAAGCAGAGTGACAAACTAATGGAGCAGATAAATTGTTATAATAGAGACCTAACAGGTCAAGATCCTCCAGGCATTAGTGGGGATTAAGGTGATAGTAATTAATGACTGGAGGCATAATCTATGAAGGGATTGGTAGGCTGCAGAGTGGAGAGAGAGAAGGCTATGGGAAGTGGAATGAAGTGTTAGGTAATAGGTGTGAAAAGCAAGGGCTTAGTGGAGGGGACAGTAGAATTCTGTGAATCTAGAGACAATGGAAATAACTAGAAACGGTCAGGTGTTGATAGAGATGAAATGGACAGAGAAAAATGGTTGAGAGAAGAGAGATTACTTGTGTAGTGTGTCAGTGACAGTCGTCAGAGGTGAGCAGAGTCAGTAGTGGGTCCTCTGTCAGTTAACAGTGGTGTCCCACGGTGATGGGGACCTATTCGATGAGCAAAGGGGCCTCAGAGTTCATGATAAGGCACTTGAGGGCCCTGTCTGGGCTTCAGTCTCCATGTGTTGAATGAGCTGTCTGTCATGTGGGTCCCATGGACTCAGTTAGCTGTACTTTGTTTTCTTTGCCCTGTGTAGGACAGCATCAGCAAACTACCTACCAGCAGACTGAGATGGGACGGACGTCTAAGGATAAACGAGACGTCTACTATCGCCTGGCCAAGGAGAACGGCTGGCGGGCCCGAAGTGCTTTCAAGCTGCTTCAACTTGATGAGGAATTCCAACTCTTCAAAGGTGCCTAATTTGGTGGCTAAGTGACCTGGGGGTGGAGAGCAGGCTGTTTCTGTAGAAGTCCCTGTAGTGGGTGGGCTAACTTGGAGCACGGAGACAGGAAAGAAGATGGGCCACCAAAGAGGAGGCGGTCACAGGGGCAGTAGGTAGACAGACAGGTTCTCCACAGGATAGAGGTGAGTCTTGCAATATCTTCTGGTTATGCAGCCGACCAGTATGTCTTCACTGTGTGTGCACAGGTGTCAAGCGAGCAGTTGACTTGTGTGCAGCCCCAGGCAGCTGGAGCCAGGTGCTAAGCCAGAAGGTTGGGTGAGTGGAGGGGCTAGAGGGTGACCTGGTAAGGGGAAGGCCTGGACCATAAACCCTATGCTGACATCGACTATGCTATCTGCAGGAGCCAGAGTTCTGGTCAGGTGGTGGCTGTGGACTTGCAGGCTATGGCTCCACTCCCAGGGGTGATACAGATCCAGGGTGACATCACTCAGGTGAGAGCATGCCTGAGAATATTGGGGTTATCCTGAGTGATGGGCTCCATTTGGGGGCTATAGAAAGTACAAGAGAAACAAGACGATAAAAACTGAGAAAGGCTATGTAATCCCCGGATTTAAAAGGCTGAGGGTGACGGGTAATAAGTACAAGTAAGATATTTTAAAGCTAGCCTGAGTTGTAACTCAGTTGTAACTGAGTTGTACCTGAGTTGGACTGTGAGATGGCTTGAGCAGGTAAAAGGGCTTGCCAACAAACCAGATGACTGACTTCACCCAAAAGTTGTCCTCTGACCTCCACATGCATATGCACCTAGACACATACACACCATAACTGAATAAATAAAGGCAGTTTTAAAATATCTTAGGGGCTGGAGAGATGGTTCAACAGTTAAGAGCACTGGTTGCTCTTCCAGGGAATCTGGGTTCAGTTCGCAACACCCACACAGTGGCACAAAGCTGTCTGTAACTTCAGTGCCAGGGAATTGGATGTCATTTTCTGACCTCCCCCAGCACCAGGTATACATGTGGGGCATAAACATGCATAAAGGCAAAACACCTATCTACCTTAAAAAAAGAAAAGCAAAGGAAGAGAGGGAGAGGGGAAAAATTAAAAAAAAAAAACTTTTTTAATTAATTGATTAATTTTGTTAGTATTTGTTCTGTATATGTGTGTGGGTGTTTGCGTGCCACGGTGTGCATATAAAGGTCAGAGGATTCCTTGGAGGAGTCAGCTTTCTCCTTCCACTATTTGAGCTTCATCGATGGAACTCTGTCTGGGTCACGAGGCCTGGCAACAAGTGTCTTTACCTACCAAGCCAGTTCACCAGCCCCTTAAATTTTTTTTTTTTTTTTTAAAGAATAAATAAATAAGAAAGAAGAGGGGACTGGAGATGTAGCTTAGTGCTAGAACACTTGTCCAGTATAAGCATCCTGGGTTGTATCCCAGTACCAAAGACAGACACTGAGAAAGACAGAGACATCAAAAGGTGATGAGGAGCTGGGGGGGCGGTGGTGGCGCACGCCTTTGATCCCAGCACTTGGGAGGCAGAGGCAGGAGGATTTCTGAGTTCGAGGCCAGCCTGGTCTACAGAGTGAGTTCCAGGACAGCCAGGGCTACACAGAGAAACCCTGTCTTGAAAGAGAGAAAAAAAAAAAAGATGATGAGGACGGATCCCCGGAGATGCAACCTGGGCTTAGACAGGCAAAACCTAAGAACATGGTTGTCCTCGAGGCTTTGAGGCTAGAGCTGGGGCTGTGGGCAGGTGGGATTTGAGGGTGAGGGCAGCAGAGGGGTACTGAGGCCATTCACCCCCTTTCTCCATAGCTTTCCACTGCCAAGGAGATCATCCAGCACTTTGAGGGCTGCCCTGCTGACCTAGTAGTCTGTGACGGGGCTCCTGATGGTAAATGGGATGTGGGGGTGACCTCTGATTCTTAGCTCAGTTTTTTCTCCCTCTTTCCATTTCCCCCTCTCTGGCAATTTCTCCCTACCTCCACTCTCATTGTCCATCCTCCTTCTCCCCACATTTCAAGTTTTTTGGGGTTTTTTTTTTTTTTTTTTTTGACCGTTTCATGGTGCTGAAAATAAATGGACCCTCACGGATTCAAGGCAAGTATTCTGCCGCTAAGATTTACCCCCTGCCCATCAGCTGTGTGCTGTGTGTCAACCCTTCTGCCTTCTCATCTGAGTGCCTGCCCAGTCCTGTTCACTGTTTTTGACTTGATTTGTTTTAGCCAGCCATCCATTTGAAACATTTTTCTGAGCCCATGCTGTGTTGGGAAAGTGTGCATAAATAAATTCCACTGGTCTCTGGCCTTGCAAAGTCAGTGTTTCAGTGGGAATGCATAGAAGAGATAGTTGAGCTGATGGCTCAATGCTTGGTAATTCCAGATCTTGGGAGACTGAGGCAGAAAGATCTTTAGTGATCAAGTGATCAAGGTCAGTGTGGATTAGAAAGGCCCTGTCTCAAAAACTAAAACTTGGTGGGTGGGGGGCTGACTTAGTGATTAAGAGTGCTTGCTGTTCTTCCAGGGAACTGAGTTCATTTGAGAGCCATCCATGCCTGGTAGTTCACAAGTGCCTGTAACTTCAACTCCAGAGGATCTGACACTCTCTTTTGGCCTCCGTGGGCACACACATGTGACGTATAAAACACTGACACACATACATAAAATTTTTTTTTAATGTTTTAAAAATACACAAAATGGCCAGGCAGTGGTGGTGCACGCCTTTAATCCCAGCACTTGGGAGGCAGAGGCAGAGGCAGGTGGATTTCTGAGTTCGAGGCCAGCCTGGTCTACAGAGTGAGTTCCAGGACAGTCAGGGCTACACAGAGAAACCCTGTCTCGAAAAACCAAAAAAAAAAAAAAAACACAAAATGAATAGCAATTTACAATTTTAATAAAAAGATAAACTTTTTTTTAAAAAAGGTAATAGATCCTGTAGGGAAGTCACTGAAACAGGCTAGGGAAGTAAAAACTACCTGCCGAGATTTGAAATAAAATAGACAGGAAAGGCTTCATTGACTTGTCAGCAGAAAGAAGTGATAGCAAAGGGGCCGATGGGCCGTCAGTTACAGCATTGCTCTTGATAGTACGAACTTGGATAAAGCCCGAGGGTTGTGGACCAAGGAAGACTGCCTGGCTGGGATTGTGACTTAGGCTTCTTGAACAGTGTGAGGGGCAGAGGTGGAAGCAGCTCCCCCACCCCAACCCCAAGGAGGATATGGTCACTGCAGTAGTGCAAAAGAGTGACTTAGTGACAGGCAAAGAAAGAATGGTCCCATTTTGAAAATCTAGAATTCATGACATGGGCCAAGGTTGGTCACAGGGACTAAGGTTTTTGACATGAATAACTAGAAGGATCAGATGAGCTGAGAAACATCAATGAACTGATGATAGAGAAGGAAGTAGCCTTGAACTTGTTGAGCCAATGGGGCTGGTCTATCAATGAAGCACCACGAAGCCATCTGGGCTAGAGGTAGATATACTGCTGCCTGTGAGACAAGTAGTTTCCAGAATTAAAGGACTTCCCAGGTTACTAAGGGCTCAGAGCTCAAATCCAGTTGGAAAGCAATACTCTTTCCAGAACCTTTGCAGTAAGAGGGCCTGAAAAATGTCTGGTTTTTCTAATCTCTGGTCTAAGAAGACATATCACCTCAGAGGGTCCTCTAATGCTGTTCCTCTTGCTACAGTCACTGGCCTCCATGACGTGGATGAGTACATGCAGGCCCAGCTTCTGCTAGCTGTAAGTAACCCTGGTGAATGCCTCTGCCCGCCTTTGGCCCGTTCTTCCCTGCTTCTGTCTCCACCTTACCGGCCTGTCCTTTCTGCAGGCTCTCAACATTGCTACTCATGTCTTGAAGCTAGGGGGCTGCTTTGTGGCCAAGGTGAGCCTTGGGGAGCCTGGGGGAGTGGTGAGAAAGATCCCTGTTGGGGGAAGGTCCCCCTTACGTCTCTATCTTGCCTTCCACACCCTACAGATATTCCGAGGCCGGGATGTCTCCCTGCTCTACAGCCAACTACGTATCTTCTTCTCCAGTGTGCTCTGTGCTAAGCCCAAAAGCAGCCGGAATTCCAGCATTGGTCAGTGAGTGACATGAAGCCTGACAGGCAAGGGGGTGATTGGCCATGTGTCTGCACAAGGTTAAGGTGACAGAGAGTCACCTCTTCCTCACTCCAGGTTTTCTCCCACAGAGGCCTTTGCTGTGTGTCGTGGTTATGACCCTCCTGGGGGCTTCATTCCAGACCTGACCAGACCCCTGCTAAGCCACTCATATGGTGAGAACTGGAGCTGGTGCTGGCCCATGCACCTCATGTCTCCTGAGAACCGAGAACCGTCAGCCTCACACCCTGATGGCAGCTGTACCCCCTTAGGGATATCTCAGATAGTCTTCTAGTGGTAGCTCTTGTTCCTGGTGGGAATTCTGTTGCAGCAAACTAAGCATTCACCCAGGGAAGATCCTACCTGTCTATCCTAGGGAAGCCCTCAGTCACTGCCCTCAGGTAGAAAGCTCACCTGGGTTAAATATGTTCCCTGTGCAAGTCTGTAGCCTCAAACCTGATGGGCAAAGGTGGACCCTGTCTCTGTAGATCCCATTTGAATGAGACAAGGTAGAATGTGCTGGTAAAATGCTGGGCAGGCATGGTACAGTGAAAAGCCAGGCCATGGGCTGACATTTTAGCATCAGTGATCAGAAGATGATCTATCTATACCAGAGGACTAGTTGAAGAGGGACCATGATGGGAGGAGGGGGACTTCAGTGCTGCAGTAGCCTGTATCTTCACTTTTTCTCTTTCCAAGATACAGATTTCAACCAGTTGAATGGTCCCACCCGTGTTATTGTGCCCTTCGTGACCTGTGGGGACCTCAGCGCCTACGATTCTGACCGCACTTACTCTCTGGATGTGAGTGTCCAGCCAGCAGGGCAGGGGTCAGGAGATTGTCTTGGATTCTCAGATTCTCATCATCTCTTGTGTCCTACAGCTAGACGGTGGCTGTGAGTACAAATATACTCCACCCACCCAGCCCCCCATCGCACCCCCATACCAGGAGGCCTGCAGGTTGAAGAAGAATGGACAGCTGGCCAAGGAGCTCCTGCCCCAAGAATGCACCATTAACAGTGTAGACAAGTTGCCCCAGCCTCTGACTATCCATACCCTGCTAACCCCCAAGGTATGGATATGTACCTCTGAGCCCACCATGACATCTCCCCAATGTTCCCATTTCTGTCCTGACTTACTCACATGGTTCTTTCCTGCCTTGCAATAGCTTTAAGAGTCAATAGGTCAGCCTACTGACAAATGGGAAAATGTTGCCAAATACCTGAGTCCCTTTTCTTTTTCTTTGGCAGGTGGAAGACAATGTAATTAATTGTTCACCTTAACACATTAAGGTAAATTTGCTTTTATTTCCCTCTAAAGTTCAAATAAAGGGCACCTTTAAGAAAAATCTGAACAGGGACTGCAAGTTGGCTCTATGGTTAAGAGCAAGTATTGGTCTTGTAGAAGATCTGAGTTTGGTTTCCAGCAACCATGTCTGGGAGCTCACAACCGCCCATGACTCCACCTCCACAGAAGCAGAGATCTCTGGCCTCTCAGGGTACCTACATTCACAAGCACATACCCAGGACACACACAATTAAAAATAATAAAAATAGTTTGAGCATGGTGGTACTCACTTTAATCCCATCACTTGGAGGGATGGGTTGCAGGCAAGTCTCTACAAGATTGAGATTAGCCTGGTCTGAATAGTTCCAGGCCAACTACCAACTAATGCTACATAATGAGACTCTGTCTGAGAGAGAGAGAGACAGAGAGAGACAGACAGAGAGACAGAGACAGACAGAAAGACAGACAGACAGAGCGAATCCCTCAGTGGGCTGGAAATATAACTGTTTGTAGAGTGCTTGCCTAAAATGCACAAAACCCTAGGTTCAATCTTTGACTACCACATAAAAAGCCAGGCATAGTAATCCTAGCACCCAGAAGATACAACAGAAGGATCAGAGTTTATAGAACATCCTCAGATACTTAGCAGGTTTGAAGCCAGCCTGAGCTACATGAAAACCTGGCTCAAAAGATGAGAGACCTCAGTAAATTTTTACTTTCTTTTAATTTTTTTTTGAAACAAAAAAATGTGTGTGTGTGTGTGTGTGTGTGTGTGTGTGTGTGTAACCCAAGTTCTGTAGACCAGGCTGGCCTCAAACTTAACAGAGATTCACCTGCCTCTCTCTCGAATTCTGGAATGAAAGGCACACACCGACACTGCCCAGGGACTTTAAAAAAATAAAAGTTTATTTATTGGGTATACACTCATACACATACAATTTAAAAAAAAAATCTTAAAGGGTTAAAAGGTTCAATCTTCAATACTGCCAAGGAAATAAATAAAACAAAAAAATATATTAAGAGCTGGGGATGTAGTTTAGTTGGTAAAATGCTTGTCTGGAATGGATAAAGCTCTGAGCTCCAGGACCATGTAGTAGCTAGCCCATGCCAGTAATTCTGTGGTAGGAAGTTGTCTTATTTACTTTTTCATTGCTGTGATAAGTCACCATGACCAAGGCAACTTATAGAAGAGAACCTTCATTGGGGGTTTACAGTTTCAGAGGGTGAGTCCATGATCGTATAGCAGGGAGCATGGCAGCAGACAGGCATTGCTCTGGAGCAATAATTAGTAATTGTGAGATATGAACCACTGGGCGCACACACACAAACACACACATATATATAGATAGATAGGAGAGCAGGGAGGGAGGGAGATAGATTACTGGGAATAGCCTGGGCCTTGTCCCCAGTGACAGTGCCTCTTCCAACAAGACCACACCTCTTAATCTTTCCCAAAATAGTTCCACCAACTGGGCACCAAGCATTCAAAACCATCACAGACACTCAGAAGTACAAGGTCATCCACAGCTATATACTAAGTTGTATGTCCAAGAGGACAGTCTGGGCCAAAGTTGAGGCTCTAGAGGTGGCCAAAAGATGGTGTCAGGTCCGCTGGACCTGGAGTTCCAGGTGGTTGTGAGCCACCATGTAGGTTCTGAGACTCAAACCCAAGACCTCTGGAAGAGTAGCCAGTGCTCTCATAACCACTAAACCATCTCTCCAGCCTCCGGCCCCCACCCCCAAGAATTTGTTAAAGAAAAACAAAGGTTCTTTTTCTCAGTAAATGAATGTGTAGAGAGCACTGAAGAGCTTTAAACTTTTTGGTACTACCTGTTGAGGGGGTTGGTAAATACTTACCAAATGAATACCTGCAGGCAATCTAGGTTTAGAGATCCAGCAGGAAACAAAGAGTCTATACATTCTAACTTGTATTTGACTGTGTTTACAATGGTCTCCTAAGATACTATCTGATTTTTATACAATAACAAAAGCACCCAAGGTGTATTTCCCACAGAGGCGCCCTTTCACTGAAATGCATGACTGCACATGTAAAAGTAGTACAAGTTATGGAAGGTAGGAAAAAGTAAAGCAAAATGAAGAAAATCAGAGAATGCAGACAGGAGTTTGGAGTTTTGAAAGTCTTTTTCTAGCCAGGCACTTAGGAGGCAGAAGCACCAGGATTGTGAGTTCGAGGCCAGCCTAGTCTACATGCGAGTTGACAGCCAACGCTATGTAGAGATACCCAGTGAGAAAATGAAATAGAAAAACCAAGCCGGGCAGTGGTGGCACACGCCTTTAATCCCAGCACTTGGGAGGCAGAGGCAGGCGGATTTCTGAGTTCCAGGCCAGCCTGGTCTACAGAGTGAGTTCCAGGACAGCCAAGGCTATACAGAAAAACCCTGTCTTGAAAAACCAAAAAAAAAAAAATAAGAGCATGTTGGTTTTTAAAAGAGCTTTCTGAGGTAAAGAAACCACTGAGGGGATTAAGGTGTGGGGACTTGGGGGGTTATCTAGGGGAAGAACATTCCAGGCACAGCAGAGTTCAAGGTTAAACTACCTGAAATAGAAGAAGCCGGCTGGTCTGTAGTAGGATGGAGTTAGATGTAACCATTCGGAGACAGCCTTTTCTGACAATGGCCTAGCAGGTTACTCCCACTTAAGTCTTTTATAAAGGGCACCTTTAAAAAATGAAACACAGCCTGGGGGGTGCATGCCTTTAATCTCAGTACCCAGGTGGCAGAGGCAGGTAGATCTCTATGAGTTCAAGGCCAGCCTGATCTACAGAGTGAGTTTCAGGACAACCAGGGCTACAGAGTGAAACCCGGTCTGGGGTGGGGGTGGGGGGGCCCAAAAGAATTGACACCCAGGGGTTCACACCTACCTAATGCACCAGGCTCAACATGGTACACAGATATGCAAGGCAAAACACCCATACACATAAAATAATTAAGCAAGTACACTTAAAATGAAAATAAATAACATCTTTCTTTTCTTAACTGAAATAGGCCAGGTGTGGTGACACAGGCCTTTAATCCTACACATAAACAACAGTCCAGCCTAGGCTACATGGTAAGACCCTGCCTTAAGCAAAATACAAACAAACAATCAAACAAAACACTGAAACAGGTGGGTTGTAGGTCAGTGATAGGGATTGCAGGGCATACATGAGACCCCCAGTTGCTAGGATTAAAGATGTACACGCCCATACCTGCTGGCCCCAATTATACTTTGAAGAAATTAGTTCTAGGGCTGAAGAGATGGCTTAGTAGGAAAAGACCAACCAGTTAAATCCCTGTAACCCCTATGGTAGGAGAGAAGTGACTCCCAAAAGTTGTCACCTCCACTTGCACATGTATACAAAATAAATAAATGTAAAAAAAAAAAACGATTTTAGATAAATCTGTTCTTAAGTGCCTGTGGGCCCCCTGTTCAATCCTAGCCTGGTCCCAGTGGGGAGCAACACAGCTATGAGAATGCAGTGGTACTTGGAGTTAACCTTTTGACACGTGTGAGGTTTTTTTTTCAAATATATGTACATTTCCCTTTATGTTAGGGTTTGCAGTAAAAGCCAAAGTAATACAGCCCAAAAGTTGCTGCCTGACAAGAAAACCAGAAGCTGGCTTGATGAGTTTGTTTGCAGATATCATCTATGGGGACTGAACAGACCGACCTAGAGTGAATCTACAACAACTCAATGACGACAAAGAAATGGTGAAGACCTCAGAGCTGCAGGAGGGATTGTTTGAGACTGTGAGCACATTCCTCTTCTCTAAACCTCTCCTGGAGTGTCCGGAGTAGGCCCAGGATTTTCCCCCAAAGTTCTGGTTCTTACTATGGTTAAACATCAGGGACCTTCACCAAACATGATGAAGGAATGTGTGAATATTGTCACTATAATGGAAGTTCAGCTTTACTCCCAGTTAACAAATATTGGCAATAAATCAAAATAGGAAAAGCCCTATGTATGCAAGTCGCTTACTTTTTATATGACAGTTTATAGACATCTGAAATACTGCTCATATTTCTCACCACTTTGGATAATAGTTGATTTTATAAACTGATCCTATAATTAGACATCTTTTTTTCAAAGACTTATTTATTTTATGTGTGTGAGTACACTGCAGCTGTCTTCAGACACACACCAGAAGAGGGCATCAGATCCCATTACAGATGGTTGTGAGCCATTACATGTGGTTGCTGGGAATTGAACTCAGAACCTTTGGAAGAACAGTCAGTGCTCCTAACCGCTGAGCCATCTCTCCAGCCCCATAATTAGACATCTTATCTATGACTGCATCCCAATTTGGAGTGATTGACTGGCCAGGTGTTTGTGAGACAACATCTTTCCATATAGGCTAGACTGCCCTTAAAACTCAAAATCCTCCTGCATCAACTCCCTGAATGCTGAGATTGCAGGCCTTTGCTACTATATTCCAGTAACAAACCTGGCTACTATATTCCAGTTTTATTCAAATGTAAGGTGGTAACTATTTCAGCATAATCAGCTTTCCTCATTACTCATGCTTGTCTGTATGCATGATATGCAGGTATGCCTTCAAAAACATCCTGTGATGGGCTGAGGATGTAGCTCAGTGGTAGGTCCTTGCCTAGTATGCATAAGGCCCCGGGTTCCATTTTCTCACACACATACACAAACACACAAAGTCTGTTAGTTGGATATGGTACTACCACCACCTATAGTCCTGGCCACTCAGGTGCCCAAAATGAGAAGCCTCAAGCCCAGAACTTCAAGGTCAATGTGGACAATATAGCTAGGCCCTTTTCAAAAAGAAAACAGAAGGCGAAGCCATATGTAGTACACGCCATAATCCCAGAATGTGGGAGATTGAGTTTGAGGCCAGCTTGGGCTACATAGTAAGACCCTGGGTCAAAAAACAAAGAAATTCTACAACAAACAAATTCCACAAACAAATTCCATGAAAGTTCTCAGATTTAACCAGATATCCAAAGGATTTATCAAAAAAATTTTTGTTGTTGATCGAGAAAGGGTCTCATATAGCCAAGGCTGGCCTCAAACTTACTATATACCCAAGAATGACATTGAAATACGGATCCTCCCATTTCTACCTCCCAAGTACTGACATTAAAGACATGTTTCACGATGCCTAATTTTACTGAACCAAGCTTTTTAGCTCTTCTTACTTAGCTAACATGTATAAGTCCTTGAATTCTATGCCCAGCACTACCAATATAAATGGGTGTTCGAGGGAGACTTGTTTTCTAAAGAAATGTCCAAGTCTTCTTTGACTGCAATCCTGAGTTTCTACAGCCCAAAAGTCAGGAACTGGCATGAAGTCCCTAAACTATAGGCACCATCTTCTGTGGCTTAGTCTTTACAATGTCTATACAAAAGTATGTCCACACACCTGCACTTTGGTCTCAGACCACTCCTCTCTCTGCGATTCCAGGAATGTCTGCACCCCACTCGGTTTAGAGGTGTTCACACTACAATGATTTAATCTGAGATGATTCTTCTCATTCAAATCAGTGTGACCACAGGAATGTCCACAACCCAGGCTATCTGACCTCAGGAATGCATGTCTGGAGGGCATTCAATCACAGATGCTTCTACAACCACACCCACTGTGGCACCAACTCAGCAGTGCCCAGGAAAGAACCAGAGAGCCCCCACAAGTGCCCCTATTCCAGGCTTTAACTCTTAGGAGGGGTATGGGTGGAGCAAGTGATCCAGGCAAAGGGGAAACCGTGTACTTGCCCTATTCCATGATCAGCAAACAGAGATGGGGGATGGAGCTGGAACAGTCAGCCTGAGGACCAGTAGTGGGACATGAGATCAGAGAGGGCCTATAGGAGCAAGAAATGCCTAAATAGAAGCCAATAGCACAGAAAACAGCCCAAGGGTCTGGAGAGATGGCTCAGCTTTAGAGCATCTGTTGTTCTTGCAGAAGACCCAGGTTTAATTTCCAATACCCTCAAGGTAGCTGAAAACCATCCATAACTCCAGTTCCAGAAGGCATTGCATGTGGTATATAAAACAGACAGAAAGAAAACACACACATATGTATAAAATAAATCTTTAAAGAATGGGCAGATGGGATTACATAAAGAGCTTCTGTGCTCAACAGAGTGAAAAGACATTCTGTGTAGAGTAGGAGACAATTTTTGCCAGCTATACTAAAGATAGAATTAATATCTGGGGGATGGCAGTGCATGCCTTTAGGCCTAGTGCTAGGGAGGCTACAGATCTCTGACTTGGAGACCGGCCTGGTCGACAGAGCAAGTTTCAAGACAGCCAGGGCTACACAGAGAAACCCTGCCTCAAAAATGTCACATAAAGTAAAACCAAACAAACTAAAAGATTATTGGCCATTTGTATTTCCCTTTTTTGGTTTCTTGAGACAGTCTCTGCAGAGCTGGCTGTCCTGGAACTCACTTTATAGACCAAGCTGGCCTTGAACTCACATTCGCCTGTGTCTGCCTTCTGAGTGCTGGGATTAATATGCATGTGCCACCACACCCAGCTGCCAGTGAATGCTTTTGAAGTATTCAACATCCTTGGTCATCAGAGAAATACACAAACACGTTTGAGGGCTGACAGGATGGCTCAGTAGGTAAAGGCACTGGCTGCCAATACTTAACAACCTGAAGGGACTGCCCAGGGCCCACATAGTAGAGAGACCCGCCTCCTGCAAGCTGTCTTCTAACTTACATGCTGTAACAAAAATTAAAGAAATGTAGCTCACACTCGCCTTTAATCCCAGCACTTGGGAGGCAGAGGCAGGTGGATTTCTGAGTTCGAGGCCAGCCTGGTCTACAGAGTGAGTTCCAGAACAGCCAGCCAGGGCTACACAGAGAAACCCTGTCTCGAAAAACCAAAAAAAAAAAAAAAAAAAAAAAAAAAAGAGTTAGAGGCCAGCCCAGGCTACATGGGACCTCTTGTTTCAAAAAAGAATCAGAAATCAAAATAAACCACTTTGAGATTCTATCTGCCATCCACCCAAAATCTCACCATTAAGAAAACATGCCAATGGGGATTATAGAAACAAAAACCTGGGCTCTTGATAGTGCAGCCTCTATGGGAATCAGTATAGCGACTTCTCAAAAACATAAGACCAGAACTACTGTATGATCTAGCTATACCTCTCCTGAGTATAACCCAGAGGGCTTCCTACTACAGACATACTTGCATATTCATAGCTTTTTTTAAAGCCCTGCTGGGCACATTACTACAGACTTTATTCGGATTTTTTGTTTGTTTTCCACGGATACCTCTTTAGAATAGTAATATTGCATTCAGTTGCTGATTTGTGCTTGTTTGTTTTTTCTTTTTTAAAGATTTATTGTGTATACCGTATTCTGCCTGCATGTATGCCTGCAGGCCAGATCCCACTATAGATAGTTATAAGCCACCATGTGGTTGCTGGGAATTGAACTCAGAACCTCTGGAAGAGCAGACAGTGCTCTTAACCACTGAGCCATCTCTCCAGCCCCTTGTTTTGTATCTTGTTTTTGTTGTTGTTGTTTTTTCCTTCTTTTTTTGAGACAGAGTTTCTCTGTGTAGCCCTTGTTGCCCTAGAACTCACTCTGTAGACCAGGCTGGCCTTGAACTCACAGAGATCTACCTGTCTGTCTCCCAAGTGTTGGGATTAAAGGTATGTGCCACCACCGCCGGCCATCCATATTCCAGCTGCAAGGCAATGGTGGTATAGTTACACAATAGATTTTAATCCAGCTGTAAAGAGAGATGAAATTTGCAGGAAATATGGTGGCACTGGGGACCACTAAGGCAAGTGAGTCTCAGACAAAGGCGCCTTGTTTGTACTCGCGTGGATCCTAGCTTGCATTGTTAAGTGTCTGTCTCTAAGCTAGAGTAAATGTGGGCAAAGGCTATGAAATGGAAAGGTGTCCAGGAGAAGGGGAAAGGCTTTGAAAGGCAGGGAGTGGGGAAAGTAATACAATACAGGAGATGAGAAGATAGGACAGGAAGTACTTGGGGTAAAAGGACACTGTGTGTGTGTGTGTGTGTGTGTGTGTGTCTGTGTGTGTCTGTGTGTGTCTGTGTGTGTCTGTGTGTGTGTGTGTGTGTCTGTGTGTGTGTGTGTGTGTGTGTGTGTGTGTGTGTTGGGGGGGACAGCAATATGCAGATGGGAATGGAAATTAACCCAAACTAAATGTGAATGAAAATACCACAAGGAAGCCTATTCCTTTGTAAGCTTACTTTAGAAGGTAGTAGGGTGGCTGGAGTCCCTTGTAGGCCACAGAAAGGACTCTCTGGGGCAGGGTTTTGTGCTCATGAATCATTTGGTTGTAACAGGATTCCTCTGGCTGTGTGATGCTGGTTACCCAACTTTTTTTTTTTTTTTTTTTTTTTTTTTTTTTTTTTATTGTGAAAGCTCAGAACTGGTCTGGCCGTGATAGCACACACTGTAGTTCTGGAGGTCAAAAAAAGAAAGACGGCATCAGCCTGTGTCACACAGTGGATCCTGTCTGGAAAACATATATCAGCAAGAAAGCACACACATGAACACAAAAACAAATACCAAGAGGTCTGGGGATGTCGCTCAGTTGGTAGGGTGTTGTCTAACATGCATGAAGTTTAGTTTCAATCTCTAGCATGGCATAAACTTAGCATAGTAGCACATACCTCTGTATTCCCAGCACTTGGAGGTGGGTGCAAGATCAGAAGTCTATGGCCAGCCTGAAGTACATGTGATACTGTCTTTGATACATAGAATATTCAAGATTCTTGAATCTATAACATTTATATTTACACAGAATAAAGAATTCTTGGGCACTGCAGAGGTGGTTTAGTAATTAAAAGAACATACTGATGCTCCTCCAGAGGACCTGAGTTTAATTCCCAGCACTTACATTGAGCTTCTCGAAACTTTCCGGAAGTCCAGCTCCAGGAAATCCAACCCTCCTTTTTTTTTTTTTAGAATTTTTAAAAAATGTGTTCTTATGATCCTGTGTGGGTGAGGATATGTACATCACCTAAATGCAAGTGTATTCAAGAGACAAGAAGAAGGCATCTGATCTCCTGGAACTGGAGTTACAGGTAGTCTTGAGCTGCCTTGTAGGGGTACTAGAGCGTAGGTCCTCTGCAAGAGCAGTAAGTACTTGTAACTGCTGACACCATCTGTCCTAACCTCTACCACACATACACACACACACTCCTGCAGCCTCCAAAGACACCTGCATATACTTGGAAAAGAATCACAAACATAAAAAGAAAGTAAATCTTGCTGGGTGTGGTAACATAATCCAGCACTTGGGAGGCGGAGATAAATGGATAAATGTAACATCAAGGTCATAGAACCTGTCTACATAATAATTTCTAAGCTTTTTTTTCCTCTTCATTGGTTTTTCAAGACAGGGTTTCACTCTTTAGCCCCGGTTATCCTGGAACTCAGTATGTAGATCAGACCTACCTGAAGTTCACCTGCCTCTGCCTCCCAAGTGCTGGGATTAAATGCTTGGGACACCACTGTCCAGCATATAATAACTCTTTTTTTAAAAAACGAATTCCTGCTTGGTGGTGGTGGTGGCTCATGCCTTTAATCCCAGCCAATGGGAGGCAGAGGCAGGCAGATCACTGGTGAGATTCAAAGTGAGTTTGAAACCAGCCTGGTCTCCAGAATGTGTTCCAGGACAGCCAGACTACACAGAAGAGACTCTGTCTCAAAAATAAATAAATAAATAAAACAATGATAAAAATAGAAAAAGAAAAACTTTCTGAGTGATACGCTGATCTGCAGATATAGCAGTTTGTCATTGGGAGTCATTTTATTGTTCTGTCCATCTAACAGAATAAATGTAGTAGGGTTTTCCTTAGGACCTATGACCTAAGGCTGGGCGGTGGTGGTGCACGCCTTTAATCCCAGCACTTGGGATACAGGGACAGGTGGATTTCTGAGTTCGAGGCCAGCCTGATCTACAGAGTGAGTTCCAGGACAGCCAGGGCTACACAGAGAAACCCTGTCTCAAAAAACCAAAAAGAAAAAAAAAAAAAAAAAAAAGGACCTGTGACCTATTTAGTCACAGGCTCTTGATCACTTTAGCATCTTAGCATCTTGTCTTTTAAGCAAATCTATTGTAGCTCACAGGCTTTGTAACCAGATGATACTAATGATTCCTCTTCCGCACCAGCAGCACGTGGAGCACCTTCTAACAATATGAGCTCTAGCCAATAGGGGCGATGCTTCCGGTTGACTACCAACTTCATGTCTCCATGTTCTATACTGTAAGTATGTGGCACCTTCAGCAATAGGGCCTTCCTATCAACTTGTGGAGGGTAATCAATAGCATTGACAATAACCTACAGTGTTTGAAGGGTCTGTGAGACCTCTTTGGCCAGTGACTTATGATGTAATGCTTTCCTGGCCCTGGAGATTTTACTTGGTCATATAAGATGTCCAGTTGTGATGTTGTCTTCCTATTATATGGTGACTACATTTAGAGTCCTTTGATAAAGGCATATATTTGGGGAAACTTCTACAGTAGTAGGTTTTGATATGGTCCCTCCTTTACTCCGCCTTCCTGATTTAATCCTTCTATTGTAGTTTCCCTTGCATCCCTTTATATGATTATATTCTATGTCCCATATCCTTGGAACATCCCCTCCTCCCGGCTGGTCTGTTACCAGCTACCTAACCTCTGTGGGTATTCTTAGTGAAACACACATATGTAAAGCATAAACACTAACATCCACATAGGAGAGAACATAATGTTTGTCTTTCTGGGTCTGGGTCACCTCACTCAAGAAGCAAGCTTCTAGTTCCATCCATTCCGTCATCAGAAAAGCTTCTTGCAGTCGATAGTAATGAAGACAGACCCACAACTGGAGAATGTGCAGAGAGTAAGAGACTTTGGAGCCCTAAGCCTTAATGGGGTGTCTTTATCGAACCCCTACCCTCCAAGCTCAGGTATCTATACAGGTGGTATGAAATGTTGTAAGGAGAAAATGTTAAGGAAACCACATTTTCCAAAAGGAACAGAGCAGTTGCACATATAAACTCACAGCGGCTATGACAGCATGCACAAGACCTGGACAACCTCAAGCTAGGCCAAACCCCGCCATAGAGGAGGGAAAGTGGGCACAAAGTCCCAACCACAAATGATAGCTGATGGGAGAGGAAAAATCAGTTTTCTCTAATGGAATGACACTGTATATTAACCATACTCCAGAGCAGGCCTCGTTGGCCAACGCAATCAGATCTTGCTTCTGTCTCCCAAGTGATGAAATTCAAGGCTTGTGGTACCACACCTAGCTGATTTGTTTGTTTGTTTTTAAGAGAGAAGGAATATGAAGTTGGGTGGGGGGGAGGGGGAGTTGGGGTCTGAGAAAGAATATAATAAAAATATTTTGTATGAAATTCTCAAAGAATTCTGCCAGGTGTGGTGGTACAAATTGTTAATCCCAACATTCAAGAAGGAAAAGTAAAAGGATCTCTGTGAATTTGAGGCCAGCCTGGTCTACACAGCAAGTTCCAGAACATCCAGGACTACATAGAAAGAGACACTGTCTCAAAAAAAATTATAGTGGCTGGTCTATGTGGCATGAACCTATAATTCTACCACTCGGGAAGCATAGTATTTTCTGGGACCATGGCAGCTTTTAGGTTAGATCCAGCCCAAATCATTTGAAGCCTGTGTCCTAAATGTATGGTGTCTTCAGCAATAGGGGCTTACCTTCAACCTCTGAGAGACAAGCAGCAAAAGTCTATATTGTTTTGGGAGTCATTGGGCCTCCCTGACCAAACACATGAATGGTGGCTTCTCATGTCTGGTAGTGGGAGCTTTTAGTAATCACAGAAGCCAGGGGTGTACAGAGAGATGGGAAGTGGTAGGCGCTTGAGAAGGGGAGAGCAGAATATGGGTGATAGAAAGTGAGAAATAGAAAATTGGGAAAGGAAGTAAATACAAAAGGAGGAGGGGCCAGAGACAAATAACACCAAGGTTGTTAGATAAAACATGAAACAATCATATTGTTTTATTTGCCACAAAGTATACACAACACATATAAGCATATGCACACACACACACACACACACACACATATATATCTTATGCCACTTGATATATGCTCCCCAGCATGTATGACAATGCTCCCCATAAGACACTAGTACAAGCTGGGTGGTGGTGGTGGTGCACGCCTTTAATCCCGGCACTTGGGAGGCAGAGGCAGGTGGATTTCTGAGTTCGAGGCCAGCCTAGTCTACAGAGTGAGTTCCAGGACAGCCAGGGCTACACAGAGAAACCCTGTCTCAAAAAAAAAAAAAAAAAAAAAAAAAAAAAAAAAAAAAAAAAAAAGACACTAGTACAGTGTTAATGCTGTGCATTAGGAGATGTGATGCTGTATTATATAAGGAAAATGACAATGGAAAAAAAAAGTCTGTCTATAGTAAGTGCAGATACAATCTTTATTCTGAATATTTTAGTTTGAGATTGGTTGATTTCGTATGTGTAGAACCCATTAGAATGCTGACTGCATTTGGAAAGCCAGCCTTTAAGGAGATAATTAAATGAAGTCACAAATATAAGGCACTAATCTATTAGGACAGGTATCCTTATAAGAAAACACAGACCACGCATTAGTGTACATACACAGCAAAAGCCAAATGAGAACTGAGCAAGAAGATGGCTATATACAACCTTCAGGGAGAGACACCTTACCAGAAAGTAACCCTGCTACTGTTCTTGTCTTGGACTTTAGCCTTCCAGAACTGGGAAGAAAGTAAATACATACCGAGTCAGTGTTCTATTACTATGAAGAGACACCATGAGCATGGCAACTCTTAAAGAAGAAAGTGTTAGGGACTGGCTTACAGTTTCACAGGCTTAGTCCATGATCATTATGACAGGAAGCATGGCAGAAGCATACCAGCATGCACACAGATATGGTGCCGGAGAAAGAGCTGAGAATTCTATATCTGGATCCACAAGGCCGCAGGAAGAAAGAGTGACAATTGACCTGGATTAGGCTTTTGAAACTTCTTCTAACAGGGCCACACCTCCTAAACCCTCTCAAGTAAAGCCAGAATCACTTGGCCAAAGCTGCCGAGGTCCACCACTTACTGGGACTGGAAGTTGGCGCTCCAGCTTTCCATTTGCGATGCCTTCCTTCACTGTTGAAGCTTTTCTTTCATGCCTTTCTACAAGTTGGAAGCCTAGCTGGACAGGCTCTCGCCTTGCGGCTACCACTCCCTTTACTCCTTTAAGATTAGGCTTTTCTTAGTCCAAAACTTCTCAGTTTACCCTCAGGCAGATTGTTTTTGGACAAAAACAGAAAACAGCCACATTTTTCCCCAAAATGTCACAAGAATGGCCTCTCGGTCACTTACTAATATCCTCCTCTGAACCTTCTTGAGCCAGGACCCCACAGTTCAAATCATACCCTTCCTAGTCTTTCTCAATAGTACTGCTCCCTGGTGACTAAGCATTCAAATATCTGAACCTACAGAGACATTATTATTCAAACCACCACACATATTGAGCCACATAGCCAATAGCACTTTGTTATAATGGCTGGAACCACTAATACATTGCCTTCCACTTTCCAGGCTCATTTCAGGAGACCTGTTTTTGACTTTGTGTGAGAGAAGAAGGCACTCACTTGAAGGAAAAGAAATTTGACTTATCCTCAGGATAAGTTGAAACCAGGTACGGAGCTGAGAGGAAACAGCAGCAGCTCAGGAAAATTTGAGGATGAAATCTGCAGCATTCCAATGTGTTCCAGAGGCTGTGTCCACGGACCATCCTCAGCCACATTGCTATCTAGGAAAATGGGTATATTGGAGAGCGTTCACAACTGCTCAAAATCAACTTCTAGTGTTCCACCAAACCTGGTCCATACCAAGTTAGTCTCCTGCTAAATGTCTGTATGATTGTAGGCACTTGTGGTGGTTTGAATAGGAATGGCCCCCAAAGATTCGTGTGTGTGTGTGTGTGTGTGTGTGTGTGTGTGTGTATGCTTGGCCCAAGGAATCTTACTATTGAAAGGTGTGCCCTTGTTGGAGAAGGTGTGGCCTTATTGGAGAAAGGATGTCACTGTGGGGGTGGGCTTTGAGGTCTCCTATGCTCAGGCTATGCCCAGTGTGGCACACAGTCTCCTCCTGCTGCCAGTGGATCAAGATGTAGAACTCTCAGTTCCTTCTCCAGCACCATGCCTGCCTGCACGCTGCCACGCTTCCTCTATGATGATAATGGACTAAACCTCTGAAACTGTAAGCCAGCCTCTATGAAATATTTTCCTTTATAAATGTTGCTGTGATTATGGTGCCTCTTCACAAAAACAGAAACCCTAAGACAGCACTCATGCCTCAGTTCAGAAAAGTAGGCACACTGTTGTCTCCTTAGGCTTAGTGGCAGCCCAAGGGAAGGAGCAAGTGTCTGGGAAAGCTGAGCTAAAAGCATGAGTCATCATCATTGGCTGTGCATCACCAAAAAAGTCTGCCAGCTGCAGGAACTGGGAGCCATAACCATCCATGCAGGGTTGGTAGAGAGGAGAGTCCAAGGATAACTGGGTATTCATTCATATGTGCGTGCGTGACGGTACCTGTACCTTCTAGAGTGTGTAAACTTGTGCATCCTACAGTATACTCCCACATATGTATTAATACTTTGGTGCCTTTAATACAGAGGTGTATACTGTTCTTGCTTTGCTGTTTGGGATAGAGATGATGTGGTTATGCATGCATTTTTACTACAAAGCGTAAGTGTATATTTTCTGGACTACTGGTGTGCAGATATGCCTAGCGGGTACCTGGATGGATACCATGTAGAAAGTAGTTGTGCAAATGCATTTCCATGGGCAAATGTATACTAGCCATGTGGGCTACCAGAGTGTTCCTGTCTGTATATGTATACGTGCCTAGCAACTTGCTTAGACATAACTGTGTATGCATTCTGAGGGGCCCATTGACTGAGGCTGGTGGTGTTTCGTGTGTGTGTGTGTGTGTGTGTGTGTGTGTGTGTGTGTGTGTGTGCATACATACCTTCGGGTGCCTATGTGTGTGCAATTGTGAGAAAATAGGTTACGTGCAAGCTTGGACCTGGATGTCTTTGCATGTACATTTCTGGGAACTTGCATACAGGCATGGGTGTGAGAGAAAGAGAGAGGGACAGAGAAACACAGACAGACAGACAGACAGACAGACAGACAGAGAGTCTGCACTGCAGGGATTTCCATTGTCCTAGGACCGAGTGCATGTGTGCTCCAAGTTCCTATAGATATGTATGCATGCACTAGTGATTATTTGTCCTTAGGTCTATGGTTAGGTGTTTGTACACATAGACCTCATGTGAATGAATGCATATATGGGAGTGATCAAATATGCACATGAACCCAACCCTTAGTATCGCTGCACATTTATCTCTAGATACCCATATATGTGACACAGGTATGCCCACAGCCTAGTCCTGTGTATAACTCCAGGGATCCATGTTTTTATCTGTGTATATATCAGATGCAGGCCTAAGATCTAGGTCTGGTCATGAAGGGACACATATCCCCTAAGAGCGATGGATGAATGTGCTCCTGTGTCCAGCTGTACCTATAGGACCTTGGGTCTTGGTGTCTATGAAAATGTACCCCTGAAGACCAAGGCCACATGGGAAGATGGTTGTGAGATTTACACTTAGCTGGGGATTGTCAGGGAAGCCAAGGAATGTATCTCCTCTAAGAATCCAGGTTTTGGCAGAACCACAGGCGTAAACTTTGACAGCATTTGGTTTATCTCAAACATTATCATTTGGAACAAGGATCGACTTTGAAAAAGCATTGCTTTTTTTCCTTCAGCCACTGCCCCTCCTTGTACTGAGCAATTCTAAGAGCTCTGTGGTAACCCTGAGACAGTGCCCAGGTGATAACCCATGGGCAGCGTACAGGCAAAGTGGCTGTTCCCCCAAACCTGCTCTTCTACCATTTTGTGACCTCTTCCCAAGGATGAGGCAAGAAAACAGAGTGGGGTAGTCATAGCCCCACCCCCAGCTCATTATGGGAGAAGCCAAGCCTGGTGGGACTGAGCTAAGAAAGAAACTGTCCGTTGCTAGTCCTACACCACACTGACCCACTTGGCCACTGTAGGGGAAACAGACTTCCTCCTACCCCTGGCTGGGGAAGGATGACTACTGCCCCTAAATTCCCAATCTGGCTCAGAGAAAGGACTGAGGGATCTCCCCATCTAATCTTGACATTCTATCCGTTCCCACCCACTCCCACCTGCACTTACCAAAAGCCCCAGGTGCAGTATTACGACTTCCCTGTGCCTCTACCTCAACCCTAAAACAACAGCTTGCATTTAGAGCCTTCAAGAGGTCCATAATACTGACTAACAGAATGTCAGGCAGCAGTGAGCCTTTATTAGGAGATATGCCCTAACAAAGGACTCCTTGAAAGAAAACCGGGCATACAATATAGCCTGAGTTCTTCTAGCATTCCTGGTGGTGGTGGTGGGGGGGGTGTCCTAGCTTTGCTTTGTGTCCATAAGGAGAAGGGATATTCTACTAAGTTTCCAAAGCATTGCATAAACCAGTGAGGACCTTCAGCATCCAGGCCTTTAAAATCTTTTTTTTTTTTAGATTCATTTATTTGCCTGTCTATTTGTTTATCTATTTTAGAGAAGGGGCATCAGGAGGTCAGAGGTCAGAGGAGTCAGTTCCTTCCTGCTACTGTGTAAGTCCCAGAGATCAAACTCAGGTTGTCATGCTTGGCAGTACACACCTTTACCTGGTGAGTCATCTAGCACTCCAGCTTCCAGATCTTTAAAGACAGATCAAGTCTGGAGATAAGGCAGAAGTGGACGTAGCCTGAGGGATGGGCTGGCCTCAGCCTAGGGTAGCTCTGACAGGCTCTGACAGCCGATGTAGGTCTGCGTTTCTGCTGGAGTGTCAGAACGCTGCTGAAATGTAGCTCAGGGAGGCGAAACACAGTCTAAGATAGGGGTCCCAGCCTGTTTCTCCAGGTGAGAAACGGTGAGGACTGGGATGGAGGTTGTGGTTCTCAAACTCCTGTGTATCTAGACACCATTGGGGATGAAGAGGAGTTAAGAATGGGGGGCCCACAGGCCTGTGATGAGCCCAGGGCAGGAGAATTCCAGCTTAGCTCTGGGTGAGGGCCAAGAGTATGGAGGGGCTCTATATAACGAAGGCTTCCCCCGAGGTGGTTCTTGATGAAGGAGACTGTCCTTGCTTGGCCAAACTGCCTTATTCGTGGTTCATGAGGATTGATGCAGCTTACTCAGGGTGAAGCAGAGATTAAATACCTTTTGCAGGAAGGGATACCCAGGAAGGGATGCCCAGGAAGGGATACCCAGGAAGGGAAGCTCATTGGCTAAACACTCAGAACCCCTTTAGATACCTCATTCAAATGAAGAACTCTAAGTTCTGTGCTACATGACCTGTTGTCATGGTCCTCTTAGTGGGGTGTCATGGTCACATGCTCCAGGGCAGGAACCTGGTCAGAAGCTTGTTCGAACTGCCATTCTCAATTAGGAGTTATATCAGGGTTCTGAACCTTGTTACTACCTTATCAGTTATTCTGTCTGGTGGCACAGTCCACTGTCCCACAAGCCATTATTTTGTATAGTTTAGTATAGTAGTTAGGAAAAATTATGAAAAGCTTTTCTCAATGGACAAAGATCTTTCCCAAGGTGCCTTTTTTACAATATTTTATTGAGAATTTCCTACAATGTATTCTGAGCCTGTTCCCTTACCCAAGTCCTCCAGATCCAACACTACCTACCCAACTTTGTGTTCTCTCTCTCTCTCTCTCTCTCTCTCTCTCTCTCTCTCTCTCTCTCTCTCTCGTCCAATTTGCTCAAATATGCTTGTATGTGTAGGTCAGCCCAGGTAGGTACCTTTTCAAGGGAATGCTATGTAGGCTCTAGCAGACCCTTGAGGTGTATCTAATTCTTTTAGAGATTTGTGTCACTGTATAGCCAGGCTGGTCTTGGCCTGCCCTATCTTCCCATGTGTGAATGACCGCTGTGGACTTAAAGCAGGTTCTTTTTGCACCCCCGCCCCCAAGACAAGCAAGTGTTGTGCTACTGACCCAAATCCCCAGCCAAGGCTTATCTGATTCTACAGACAGATAGATTGTGCCTTTATCTTTGAAACCATAGAGTTAGAAGTTCTCCCTGCAATGTTAATGATAGATAGCTGTTTATAAAAGTGCAAATACACACAAGTGGAGAAACACAAAGATAAGTACCTATAGGGTGCCCTGGGACAGCACCTCTAGGACCTTGGTTTCCACATTTATATAGTAGGCTCTTTGGCACTGTGGACTACTAAGGACCTTTGCAGCCATCTTTTCAGGGGAGGACAGTTGGTCTCCATGGTTCTAACAGCTAGAGACTGAGGATCCCTGAGCCCAGGCCCTGCTCTCTTGAAGACAAAGTCCACCAGACAAGTAGGTAAGGCATCCCATAGAACATCCGCAGCAGGAACGTAGCCCGACAGACTGAGCAGCAGAAGCACGAGTTGGCCAAGTGAGCAGGATATTTGGATCCAGGTGACTTAGGAGTCCTGCCTGCTGCTGGTGTAAGAGTCTGGAGATGGATTCTGGTAGCTTGGGAAATCTCTTAATCACAACTCCTATCTACGACATTCACATGCCCTGACATCAGACAACCAATCTGGGAAATGGCAGGGCAGCCTTACCTGACCAGGCAGGAAGGCAGATGCACTCTTTGGTAATATGTGGGTGGCAAGTAGCAGAAACCCAAGTAAAACCAGCTTAAGGGAGAAAGGAATTACAAGGGGATGGGAGCAGCCTGAGCCGAGTGAGTGCCTGATTTGAGCAGCTTCCCCAAGGACTCCTCTACTTGCAGGCAGCAAAGGGGGTTCGCTTTGCCTGTGATTCCTCAGCTCTCAGCAGGCTTTCCCACAGGGGTAGCCTCACTAACTTTCACAAAGTGAGGAGCCTCAGGCCGTGGGCAAAGCTTGGCTCCCTTTGTTCCAGTTTTAGGTCATCTGGTCTGGCTTGACTCACATTTATTCCCAAATTTCATCCTTGGCAATAGTGTTTCCGGGGATAGGAAGGAAGAGGACAGTGGTGTTTAAATAGGAGTTGAGTTGGCAAATAGAGTGTACGCTTGCCACAATATGCCGCCAATGAGTCAGTCGTTCAGCAAACCCACAGGCATTCCTGGTCCGTCTCCACACCATTTCAGAGGTCCTCAGTTTTATCCCACAAGTTGTCTCAACTCTCTTTGGCCCCAGAAATTCTGTCACCCATGACAGATGGCAATGAATCTGTATTAGAATGGCAAGGATTCTCGAAAGTGGTGAACCACATTTGTGCCGGAGACTGTCTATAAAAGGAAGGGAGTTTGTCTTCTGCCAGAATTTAGGGCAGTGCAGAAAGGAAGTGGGGGTGGGGGCGGATCTCTTAGGAAACTTCCTACTGCTCTGAAGACCCAGCTAGCTAGAGTCGCAAAGGCACAAAGGCGGCAAAGGAGGATAAGCAGCCTCCTTCCTAGTTCATGTCTCCATGATGAGCAGATGGTTCTCCCTTCCTCTGGGGAATCCATCTGTCCCTCTCTGAGCCTGGCAGCTTGATTCCACTCTGACATTGTTGCATAGGTTTCTATTGCTATGATAAACATCATGACCCAAAGCAACCTGATGAGGAAAGAGTTTCTTTCAGCTTATATTTGATAGTACTGAGAAGTCAGGCCAGAAGCTGAAGCAGGGGCCAAGGAGGAACATTTGCTTACTAGCTTGCTCTGTTTGCTTTTTTATAAAAAACCAGGACCACCTGCACAGGAATGCCACTTAACCACAGTGGGGTAGCCCCTCCCATTTCAATCATAAATCAAGAAAATATCCCACATGGCTGGATGTAGTGGGGTAAGCCTTTAATCCCAGCACTAGGGAGACAGAAACAGGCCAATCTCTGAGTTTGAGGCCAGCCTGGTGGTCTACAGAGCAAGTTCCAGGACAGCCAGGGCTACATAGAGAAACCACATCTCAAAAAACAAACAAAAGCCGGGCGGTGGTGGCACATGCCTTTAATCCCAGCACTTGGGAGGCAGAGGCAGGTGTATTTCTGAGTTCGAGACCAGCCTGGTCTACAGAGTGAGTGCCAGGACAGCCATAGCTACACAGAGAAACCCTGTCTTGAAAACAAACAAACAAACAAACAAAAAAGAAGAAAAGAAATGGAAGGAAGGAAGGAAGGAAGGAAGGAAGGGGAAGGGAGGGGAAGGGAGGGGAAGGGAAGGGAAGGG